>NC_057718.1:49771684-49799401 GCF_004010195.1 Chiloscyllium plagiosum
AGAAAGAAAGAAAGAAAGAAAAGATGGATGGAGAGAGAGAGCGATGTGATCAGTAATGGACATATGTCTTTGATATAATGTTTCTGTCGGGATCTCATTTGGATAATTGATATTCGGATAATAGAGGTTCCTCGGTATCTAGATCATGTTTCTGACTCAGTTAGTGTCAGAATTGTTCACAACACCCAGGAAAGTGTAAATCTGCTCTTCAGACATTTGAAGCTCCCAGGCAGTGCTGTCACAAACATTAGAATGCCTTTGGGTGCCCAGTACAAGACAGTAGGTAAAGTTCAATGCACTCCCATTCCTGATAAACAAATTATGGCCCATTATTGTCTTAAATCGTACATACTACAGGCTCCTATATCTCACTCCTAGCCAATGTTGAATTGCTTCAACTGGGCAGCAGCTGGGATTCCTACCTGATATTTAGGACCAGAGCCAGAAAGGGAATACCAGATCATCCAGCAATATCTGACAGAAGCACATTTTTAGCTTTAGGGAAATTGATTAAACTTGAATGTGCAAATTTTGTGGCATAGAATATGTTTCTTTTAGGAATGATGATAAAATAACAATTCCTCAGGCAATCATAAGATGCACTAGTACAGCCAAAGTTGTATTTTCAAAGGAAGTGTGACAATTTGTTTCACTCACCAAATGTTTCAAATGCTAATAAGTCTATGAGAAATTATCTCAAAGGTCTCAAAAGGAGGGCCCAACCAACTCAATCTTCTGCTGCTTAAGCATACTGTCTGCATGGTTTAAATCTCAGCTGCACATACAGTTGTGAAGTACAGAGGTTTATTCAGAAGGATATTACGGCTTCTGTTCAAAATCCATGACCTGAACACTACGCTCTCTCTACTTTTCCCATTAGAAAATGTCTGCAACTACAAGTTCTTGTGATTGTTAAGTCTTTGAGGAGCACTTTATAAATATATTAAAAAACAAAATATGACACTGGTGCAAAAGACATTGTCAGGGCAAATGGCCAAAAACATTGCCTGTTGCTAGTTTTTGAGGAGGAAAGAGAGATTGAGAGATAGAAGGAAGGAATTTCAGAGCTTAGGATCAAATCAGGCAAAGACATAGCAACCAAATAATGGGATTGTTAAAATTACTCAATAGGCTATAATTACTGAGGTGCAGATACCTCGGTGGTTTGTGATACTGGAGAAGAACACAGAGATAGGGAGGGAAGGAAAAAAGGAAAGTTTTAAAATCAAAGCGTTGAACTGGAAGCTGCTGACCCAACATGTCCAGAGAGTGGACGGATTTATTGCAATTTAGGATGCAGGCAGAGTTTTGGTTGACCTGAAGTTTCTGGAGAATAAAACGCAAGTTTTCCCACTGTCCCTTTATAACTGTGGGATTGAATTTGCAAAGAAGTCTAATTCCACAAACATGTGATTAGTTTAAGAGATACATTTTGATTTACCTTTCCCCATTAGGATTCCTGCAACCATTGCTTTCCTTGAAGCATAGCTCTCATTTTGTTCAAAATCCTTGTGTGCTCGATATTTGCTGAAATGATACGCAGGCCACCAGTCTTGTCTGGACTCCCACTGCTCATGGATCCAGTCACAGTGACCCCTAAAGGGACAGAAAACAATGGCACTGTAAAATAGACATCTTTGTTATCAATTTGATTTTCAAACTCCAGTGAGGAAGAATCCTCAGCTCACAGACTGGAGTACAGAATCTAAGCTGACACACTATTACTGCCACTACTGATATTTATATTACAGCCTTAAAATATTTACTCGTCTCAAAGCCCTTCACAGGAGGCTCATGAAGCAGAATGTGGAACACATAAGGAGATCTCAGAATAGGCCAAAAGTGACAAAGGGATGGTGATAATGAGCATCTTAAAAGGAGGAAACAAAAACAAATGACGGAAAAAGCAAAGCAGGTCGGGCAGCATTTGCTGAGAGAAAGAATTAATGTTTCAGGTCCACTACTCTCCTTCAGAACGGAGGATGTGGATTGTGCAAGGCAGAGGTGGTTTTGGAGTGAGAATTTCAGAGTTCACAGGTTACAGTTTTGCATTTGAAGGCACAGCCACCGGGGTAGAACAATTAGAATTAATATTCAAAACGCCAGAATTAAACTATCACAGATACCTCGGATAGAGGCAAAACACCTGCAGACGCTGGAATCCAAAACGGACAAGCAGGACGCTGGAAGAACACAACAAGCCAGGCAGCATCAGGAGGAGGAATAGTTAAACCCGAAATGTTGACTCCTCCTCCTCCTCCTGACGCTGCCTATTGGGGGGTCTTGCAGGCTCCTGCTTGTCTACTACAGATATCTTGGGGACTTGTGGTTTAATTGAGTAGATAGAGATAGTGATGGATGAGGCCATGGAAGGATTTTAAGCAATGAATGAGAATTTGAAAGGGGGTTTCAGTGAGCAGAGGGATAGAGAGATCTGGTGCCAATAAGGAAAGGAGATCCAGGGATCTGGTGCCAATAAGGACACAAAGCTTTGGCGACGTTAAGCTTTCAGAAAAGAGATTCTGGGAGGTTGGCCAGCAGTGTTTTGGAACAGCCCCAGTCTTGGTAGACTAAGATGGAACAGCAGCAGATGGAATAGAGACTGGATGCCAGCAAAGCAATGTGATCATGTTGGACAGTGAAAGAGTCGAGGGTGATAATGTTGAGGGAGAGCTGACTGTCCAAGTGAAAACTAACAGGGTTTTTGAGTGATGTTGCCAAAGGACAGCACATTGATAAGCAATAGGAAGCAGGATCAAAAATAGACCCAGGGGATTCCAAAGGTAATAAGAATGAATAAGTTGCAAGTAATTCACTGATTAGAACGAGACAAATGCAGCCACATCCAGCCCGACAAGCACATTGAGATATTAGAGGAAGATGGAGTAGTCGAACATATCAAAGGTCACATCTAAGTCAAGAAGAACGAAGAGGGAAAGATTACCTTTGTCATAGTCACTTAGGATGTCAGTTGTGACTCCGATAACAATTGCCTCAGTATGGTGACAGAGAGAAAACCTGATGGAAAGGATTTAAGTATGGAGTTCCAGAGAAGGTACCAACTGATTTGGGAAGAAAATGGAGGTTGGAGATGGGATGTTCAGTGTTTGAGGAGATTGTAGTTTGCAATGACAGTGAGATCAAAAATCTGTCAATTCAGATAACTATGATAACAGATTTGAAGGCAAGATAGACAGTATTTGACCAGCATTAAAAGGATCATCCCGAATGTGGAATTATAATAAACAATGGTGACAACATTTAAAAATAATCTACAGTTTAAAGAATGGAATTTACACAGTATTCTCCAGATTGCTACAACTGAATATTGGCCTTTTTGGGCCAAAAAATTTATTTAAATCAGCCTAAAGGAAGTGTTCCTCTACATGGACTCAGATCCTTGAGAATTCTCTCTCAAAAAGTTCACTTGGCAGTTTCAATTGTAAGTGTACACACCCAAAAGGTAGAAAATTGGCTGTTTAAGCCATTCAAATTCTCAGTACGTCTTGTCAAGCTGTTTCTGAAGGTTTGAAATTTTTGCTAGCGTACCTCAGACACATACTTAAAACAGTTATTTGCACTCTCCTCAGGGAAGAGGGAATAAACTTTACGAAATTTCCCTGTCAGGCTACTCTGCAGTGTCCATTGTCAGACTAGCTAGTTTAACTGCTGCCCTAACAGCTCGAAAACATGAAAGATCCACCTCTTCCTGATGACACATGGGGATTAAGTCTACGTTTGGTGGTGTTCTTAATTTACCTTAATTTAGATTCCCCTCTCTCAGTTTGCGCTGTCCAGATTTGAACTCCCTTTCTCTACCATTTCCCCTTCCTCTTGCGCACTCTTTTCTGGAATTACTTCCTCTTTTTCTCCTGGAGTTCCAGTTCTCACCATAGCCGTTCCAATCTTAATTTATCTGTCTCCACCTCTAGACATTTTGCCAGTCATTTTGCCATTTGCATTTAAATGGCTTTTGGGTAGAATCTCATCTCTCAGCGCCTAGTTCCGTTTTTACTTCTACACAATGACAATGCCATCAATATTTTGCAAGGTACCTCATCCTGCTCTATGAAAGCATTAATATCAAGACATAGACATCTTAGCACCTCAGTATTACAGAACCAAAAAAAAATACATTCTACAGCTACTTTTAACAGCTTTTGAAGCAACAATTTGATTCCTCACTCCAATTCTTCAAATAATATTATGGTCCAGCCCATAACTTGGTGATGACCAAGTTAGGAGGGGTTCATCAGCTCCCCTCTTTTGAGTTTTCAGTTCTGCTTTAAACACTTGCTAGCTTTCTGGTTCCCTGCAACTGCAAAAAGAATTGCTCGATTTCAAAACTGAAATCTTTTCTTCGCCATTAACAGCCTGAAGCGACTTACAGCTAACAATCAATTATGTGATCAAGCATTTTATGGAAACGATTTCAATCCAGTTTGCACAATATCAGAAAATAATCTATTTTTCTTTTAAGCACACAGCTATATCACATTTCATTTAAAACTTGGTTCACCGATTCAGAAATGAAGAAGCCAATGATAAGGTTTTCTTGATGGAAAGAAAGAGGAATTTTATTGCTTACTAACACTGAGAAAAAATAAAATGCAACAGCAAGCACTCTCACATCCACACTTAGTTGCAAAGTTGAAAAAGTGGAGGACATCTAGCACAAGAAGGATAATGAAGAATATACAATTTGTGAAACGTCCTTAGAACCCTTGCAATACCAGGTCCAACCCAAGAACCATGGCTGTTTAATTGTTGATTTGTATCCTTTACTAGTGCAAGATCAGTAGATAGCTTAGAACTCTTAGTGAATGAATGAATTAATGTTTTACCAATTTACTTTTTCACAGCTATGGAGCTCTTAAGGGCGGAGAGTAAAAAAAGGGAAAGAGACAGAGAAAATTTTTCAGTTCTACTGCAAAAAAAATCATTCTCCTTCCCTGCTCTGAGCCAAAGCTTCTACTTGAAATAGTGTTCCTCTGGACATTCCCATGTATGACTTCATTGCCTGCTCCCCCACCCATTTCCAAACAGGAATATGCAATATGTGAAATGTCCACAAAGTGTAAATAAAACAGGAATACAGATGAGTGAATGGTTAGTCACTTTATCAGCCATGTTAATTTCACTTCACACAAAAAACAGCTTTTCCATGGTTTTGTGAACTGGCTCAAACTGTGGTCAGGTGATCACCGTGGCATCTTAAGTCAATGCATTTTCCTTTTTAAAAGAAAAGTATTCATAAGAGTTCTAGCCGTTATGAATCAGATGATGGAAGTCAAAAATGAATTGCCTATTTTTACCACTACCTTAATAAGGTTGAGAAATAAAATAACCATTAAAACTGAATATTTGAGCCATCCAGACTTGAAATGTTAGCTTGCTCTCTCTCCATGGATGCTACCTAACCCACTGCGAACTCCAGCATTTGTTGTTTTCATTGTTTAAAACAAAGACTGAAATATGCAATGTGTAAAATATTTTACAGCTTTCCTCTTAATGATTATATTCACTTGCAGAAAATTGAAGACGGCGCTGGCAAGTTCCATAAACAATGATTGCAGGAATTGAAATTGCAAACATGGAAAAACCTGGAATTCCTACTGTTGCAAAACTATATTTAATCCCTCCAAATCTTGTCTGCAGTTATGCAGAAAGGTATATACAACCCTTTAAAGTACCCCAAAAAAACACATCTTCACTCTGGTAGCATAAAGCAACTATTTAAATAAGAATTTATACTTCAGTAATCTTGATGTTGTGGTGTGCAAAACTGAGGACAGACAGAAAAAAGTGAGTTAATCCTTCAAATGAACCTGTTATCCATAATACATTGATAAGAAATACATAGAACACATAACTTCTTTAAAAAATTCCAATTTTGCTTTAAAGACTTGCTGCCTCTCAGGTTCTCCACAGCTCAGGAAAGCAATGCTCGAATTCAAAAGTGGAGTCTCTCCTTGTTTATAAATTTCTTTAGACTATTAGAGCCAAACAGTCCATTATGCCATCAAACATTTTACAGGAATAATTTCAGTCCAGTTTGCACAACATTTTTTCAATTTGAAAATAATCTTTAATTCAATGACTGAACAGACCATTCTTAAAAGGTCAAAAGGAGTAAAATTATTGAATAATCAGCGATGAAATGGCTTAGTGGCATTATCTCTAGATTATTCATCCAAAAACTCAGTTAATGCTCGGGGGACCCTGCTTCAAATCTAGCCACAGCGGATGGTGGAATTTGAATTCTACCTGGAGTTCAGAATATACTCATGACCATGGAACCATTCTGATTGTCGGGAAAAACCCATCTGATTCAGTAATACCCTTCAGGAAAAGAAATCACCTCATCTGGTCTACATGTGACTCCAGACCCACAGCAATGGGGTTGATTCTGAAATGGCAAAGCCAGCCACTCAGTTGTATCAATTGCTACAAAGTCTCAGCAAAGAAATGAAACCAAGCCAAACACCTGGCATCGAGCTAGTCACTGGAAACGACAATGGCAAATACTGCCCTATCAACTCTGCAAAGTCCTCCTTACCAACATCTGGAGGCTAGTCCAAAACTGGGGGAGCTGTCACCCAGACCAGTCAAACAACAGCCTAACATTGGCCATAAGTTATGATTCTGTGACTATGTCCCATATAGCATCCTCACCACTCAAAGGTATGTCTTGCCCCACCAGCAGGACAGACCGAGCAGAGGTGGTAGTAGTGGCATACAGTTGGAAGGGACCATAAGCTGTAGGAACAGAATTAGACCATTCAGCCCATCAAGCCTGTTCCACCATTTGATCATTGCTGATATGTTTCTCAATCCCATTCTCCTGCCTTCTCCCCGGAGTCTTTAATCCCCTGACTAAACAAGAACATATCTATCTCTACCTTAAAGACACTCAATGACATTGCCTCCATAATTTTCTGTGGCAATGAATTCCACAGATTCACCACCTTCTCTTTGAAGAAATTTCTCCTCATCTGTGGTGAAACGGTTAAAAATTATGTCCCAATACATGTGTGAATCTAACCGGAATGGAGGTGTTGCTTAGTCCCGTGTGAATCTTATTACACACCTCCCCGTGTGAATCTTCTTATCTGTATGTAACCAGAATGGAATGTGTTTTTTAGCCTTGCTCTGCTGTTCACATGAATGTTTATATCTGGAAAAGAGTATATCAGCTGGAAAAGTCTCCAGTTCGGTGAGTCTGCTCCGGGGTTACGTTTAACCGCCGAGCGTGGGTTGTTGGCAACCGCTCTACGAGAACTGACGGCTCCCAGTTCCGGTAACATGTAGAGTGAGTATAAGCCAGACCCGTTGTATGAGACCTGGTTGTGGCGACGCTGCGGGGAATAAAATGCCCATATTCTAGCAGACTCGCCTCTTGGTCGTTTGTTCTGTGTCAGACTACTCTCCTACAAACGTGACCTTGAGAATTTTTTAAAACATCATCTCACTTCTAAAAGGCTGTCCCTTCACCGAGGCTGTGCCCCCCCAGACTTAGTGTCTCCTACTAGCGGAAGCATATTCTCAACGTCCATTCAATCCAGGACTCTCCGCTTTCTGAGAGTTTCAATCAAGTCCTTGCCCCTTGCCCGTCCCCCCCAAACCATACTAAGCTCCAGTGGGTACAGGCCCAGAGTTCTCAACCGCTCATTTGACAAGCTCTTCGTGCCGAAGGCACATGCATGTGCCTTCCTAACTGCCAACTGAACCTGCATTTTAACCTTATGAGAATCTTGAGCTAGGACTCCGCGCCCAAATCCCACTATGTTTCAGATTTCGAAAGCCTTTCCCCAGTTAGAAAATAGTCAATGCCTCTATACTTCCTACCAATCTGCATAACCTCACACTTTCCCACACTGTATTTCATCTGCTGTTTCTTTGCCACTCACCTGTCCAAGTCCTTCTGCAACCTCCCTGCAGCTTCCAGTTGCCCTGGGAATCCTTAACATTGATTCTAGCCCCCATGAAGTCTCATGGTATCGGGTTAAACATGGGCAAGGAAACCTCCTGCTGATTAACACATAGCATGCTCTCTCAGCAGATGAATCAGTATTTCTCCATGTTTAACAACACTTAGGAGGAAGCACTGAGGATGGCAATGACGCACAATGTATTTTTGGCGGGAGATTTCAATGTCCACCATCAACAGCACTACTGATCAAGCTGCTAAAGTCCTAAAAGACGTAGCTGCTAAACTGGGTCTGCAGCAGGTGTGAGGGAACCAACAACAGGGAAAAACATACTTGGCCTCATCCTCACTAATCTGCCGGTTGCAGATACAGCTGCATGACAGTAACGAGAAGAATGACCACTTCACAGTCCTTGTGGAAACAAAGTTCCACCTCCACTGTGCTGACTGGCACTATTATCATGCTAAATGGGACAGATTTCAAACATATCTAGTAACTCAAGACTGAGCTTCCATGAGGTGCTTTGGACAATCAGCAGCAGCTGAACTGCACTTCAGCACAATCTGTAACTTCATGGCACAGCATATTTCCCACTGAACCATTGCCATCAAATCAGGGGATCAGTGCTGGTTCAATGGAGGGTGCAGGATGGCATGCCAGGAGCAGCACCAGACATAACTAAAAATGAGGTGTTGACCTGGTGAAGCTACCAAACAGGATGACTTGCACGCCGACCATCAAGTCATTGACAGAGCTAAGCGAGTCCACAACCAACAGATCAGATTTAAGCTCTGCAGTCCTGCCATATAGAGTCGTGAATGATGATAGACAATTAAACAACTCACTGGAGGAGGTAGTTCTACAAATACACCCACCCTCCGTGATGGGAGAGCCCAACACATCAGTGCAAAATATAAGGCAGAGGCATTTGCAGCATTCCTCAGCCAGAAGTCGATGATCCATCTTGGCCTTCTCCAGTGGTCCTGCTGCGCTTTTCCAGCATGACATTTTTAAGCTCTGATCTCCAGCATCTGCAGTCCTCACTTTCTCCTTCTCCAGTGGTCCCCAGCATTAGATACTAACCTTCAGCCAATTCCATTCACTCCACGTGATATCAAGAAACGGTTGGAGGAATTGGATACTGCAAAGATTATGGGGCTCTGATGATAGTCTGGAAAAAATACTAAAGGCTTGTGCTCCACAATCTGTTGCTCACTTAGCCAAGTTGTTTCAGTACATATTCAACAATGGCGTCTACCTGACAATGTGGAAAATTGCCCAGCTACGTGTCCTTACACAAAAAGCAGGGCAAATCCAACCCGGCAAATTATCATCCCATTAATCTTCTCTCAGTTATTAGTAAAGTCACTATCAAGCAGCACCTGCTCAGCAATAACCTTCTCACTGTCTCACAGGCCATTCAGCTCCTGACCACAACACAGCATTGGGTTCAAACAGAGACAAAAGAGCTGAATTCCAGAGATGAGAGGGGAATGACAGCCCTTGATATCAAGGCCACCATTCGACGGACAGTAGTATCAAGGAGACCTAGCAAAACTGGAGTCAATGGATATCAGGGCAAATTCTCCACTGGTTGTAGTTATGCATGGTACCAAGGAAGATGATTGTGGCTGTTGGAGGTCAGTCACCTCAGCTCCAAGGCATCTCTGTAGGAGTTCCTCAGTGTAGGGTCCCAGGCCCAACCATCTTCAGCTGCTTTATCAATGACCTTTCCTCTACCATAAAGTCAGAAGTCGGAAAGTTCACCAACGATTGCACAATGTTCAGTATCATTTGTGACATCTCAGAAGCTGAAGCAGTCCATGTTTAAATGCAACAAGATTTGGGGAATAAACATGGCTTGGATTGACAAATGGCATGTTAACACCACACAAATGCCAGGCTACGACCATCTCCAATAAGAGGCAATCTAACCACTAGCCCTTGACATTCAATGGAGTTTCCATTACTGAATCTCTACACCTCCCCCCCTCCCCGACACAATCAACATCCTGGTGATATTGTTGACCAGAAGCTGAACTGCACTCACCATATAAATACTGTGGCTTCAACTCCACACCAAAGGTTAGGAATCCTGCAGCGAGTAACTCACTCTCCAAAGCCTGTTCACCATATAGAAGACACAAGTCAGGAATGTGATGGAATCATCCCCAGTTGCCTGGCTGGGTTCAACCCCAGCAAAACTCAAGTAGCTTGGCACCATCCAGGACAAAACCATCCATTTGTTTGGCATCACATCACTCCCTCCACCACTAACACTCAGTACACACTGCTGCTACTACCTACAAGATGCACTGCAGAAATTGATCAGAGATTCTTAGACAGCACCTTCCAAACTAATGACCACTTCCACCTAGAAGGACAAAGGCAGCAGATACAGGGGACCGCCATCACCTGCAAGTTCCCTTCCATGCCTCCCACTATCCTGACTTCAAAATATAGTGCTTAAGTGTCGCTGGGTCAAAATCCTGGAATTCCTTCCCTAAGTACATTTCAGTCAACCTACAGCACATGGACCACCACCACCTTCTTAAGGGGAACTAGGGATGGACAAGAAATGTTGCCAAGCTAGCAATGAGAACATCCCACATGAGAACTGAAAACAGTGTACATACTCAGCTATAACTTTCTTCATCTGTTTTATTAAACATTTCCATACGTGGTAGTTTTCTTTCCATGTAGAAAAATCTAGAAGACAGAAGAGGACACCCAGTGCTTCCTTACGATGCTTCTTTTTTTCTGAAACCAAATGAGAAAATATGGATGAAGCTTCTGGTTTTAAGTGATAAGATTTTCTTTAATTAACTGAGTTCACAGATCAATGCTGTGGTCAGTAGTTAGTACTCTTGTCTGAGTCAGTCAAAGCGGTGCAAATCTTTCCTATAGATATTTTCTAATTAACCTGTTCACAGATGTCATGACAGACCTCTAGGGTACTTAGAACTTGAACCCAGGCCTCCTGGCTTGGAGGTAGGGACACCACCACTGTGCCTCAAGATCCTATTATACACTTGCTTTTCAGCAAAAACAATATTTTCACTGAAGTACTTACTTGATTGGAGTAGTAGCGAGTGAAATTCTAACATCAGTTCATGGGAAGGAACCAGCTGATGCAAGATCTAAAGATTCAACAGAAACACTTCAGTAAATAGTGCTATGTCCTAAAAGGGGTACAATGGGATAGTACACATTTAATAAACAAATCTATCTCCATAAAATGTTACACAATGTATTTCCAAAGCAGACAGGCACAAAATTAATAGATGCTGGTTACTATGAACAAACAGTGACATTACAAGCTTGTTAAAACAATGTTTCAGAGGCCTGCGGCCTGCAAAACAGGGTACTTGTACCCAACGTTGATGTGTACACGTGCCGACTGGTCAGCAGTCACAGATATGTATTTTCACTCTGCTTTCAGATACTGGCTTCTGGGAAGAACTTGCATTTTTCATAAAACATTAAAGAAGAAAATCAAGTGAAATTTATTAATTGTCACTGAAGAAAACCAACGATTTTTAACAGTATAATAAATATTATAGTTGGAACAGAAGCTAAACCATAACAAAATGATTGAGAATATGGCTAATCAAGAGGTGCAGTTTCTACAAATGCCCTCTGTGCTTCTGCTCAAAAATAACCAGGACGAGATGGAGGAGCTCCAGCAAACGATCCTTGGAAAGTAAAGGCAGATCTGATCTTTGACCACATAAGTAATCCACAAGCTTCCACTAGATCTTGGACCTCCAGCCTTAAACTGAACGTCCAAGTCTTAACAGCCACACCAGCCATGCCTGAGTGGGTAGAACTTTTAGCTTGGAGTCACAACACATGCACTCCAGGGCTTGTGTTTAAACAAAAAAATCTAAGCTAATACACCAGAGGGAATACTGTCGTGTTGGGAGTGTCATCTTTCAGATGACATGTTAAGACACAGTTCCTTCTTGGTGGAGACACATTGAAGATCCCACTGCACGGTTTTGAAGAGGAACACGGGAGTTCTCCACAATGCCCCGGCCCATATATGCCTCTCAAGCAGCATCACAAAGCAAAGCTTTAACAAAGCTGTTCTTTCCAAACAAATACAGTAAACCCTTTCTAAAACAAAAAGTTGTTAGCTAATCTGTACAAAATAATGAGTCAAAATAAAGAGGTTATGAATTCTTCAGTTTGTTACAAGATTGTAATGTGAGTTGGCCTTGTTCCACCTCAGCCCCTGGCCTGAGATCTAGGCTCAGTCACAATACTGGGAAGTGACTGGTTATTTAGGCTTGAGCAACACCCCCTCAAAGCTCAACCAGTCAGCACAAGTCAACAGTGAAGCAGACAGTTATTCTGCCTCCTCTATGATGGATTAACCACAACAGGATGGCTCCACGTGCAGAAAGCAGACCAGAGCAAATGGATGAGGACAGACAATTGCAACACAGCTTAAGGCAACAGCTGTTAATTCACCAGATATGCCTGCTATCCCATGCAGCAAAACAACCAAAAAAAAGCCGACTAAAAATAAAGTCTTTAAAGCTTGCAGTGAAGTGCCACATACAGACAAGTCCAGGAGCATGAACTAGCCAGCTGTAATGTACATACAAATTCAATACATCTCCAATCGGTGCAACAGAGGCAAATATGGTCTTTGCAGTGAAGAGGAGAACAATGTAATAAATGCTGTAATCAACAAATGAAGTAAATCAGACCCTTCTCGCAATATTCAGACAAGTGAATCTTACCCTCAGTACTTTGATCAGTTTTTTAGCCGAGGTATTGTGTTTTTTCAGGAACTCGTACAAATATACATGAGCATTTGGGTTTGGTGGAAATCTGCTATTATAAGCATAATTGTTTAACACGGTCAGTGCTTCTTCAAAACCATCATAGAAATCAAGGAGCTGAAATCAAAAACGATACAAGTTATCAACATTTACAAGGGGGGGGGTCAATGGAGATATTCAAATTAATTGCAGGTAAAGGTATATTTTCTGCTCATTCTCATCGGTGACTGTTTTGGAAGGGGAAGCTTCAACCAACTAGCTAGTTAATCATTCTGCAGCTTCCACACACTTGAAAATAACACAACATTAAGAGCCTCAGCAGTCAGCTGTCAGGATATCTTAGATAGCAATGACATTTTGAAGGAAACATTCAAAGGCATTGAAAGATCTTATGGAGGCTGGTGTCCAGTCACTAAGCCACCCTTTATTTACCTGTGCTCAGTACATGGATTCTGACCAGCTAGGACAGAGCCAGTCCCCAGAGGAGTGAATCTTCTAAAGACTGGTTCTGCAATCACTGATAAAGTGACACTGGTATCAACCTCCATTAAAACCAGGTGACCATTTAACCAGATGTCTATTTTGATTGGTTCTGATTTGGATATTGCCAAGCAATTTAAGCATTCCAAACCACATGTAGGTAGACTTTCCAGAATATACACACACCAAGATACCAGCCTCCACAGAGTTATTTCAGGCATAGAGATCTGAAACTGGGACTATTATCCAACAATTAGCAGCTGGAATATCTCGCATTAACACTAAAAAAAACAGACCATGCACCACCGTCTAAGGGGTTACAAAATACAAGGAATAACAAATGTTTTTCTCTTGAGCCTTTTCTTTTATTTCTGACACAGAGACATCATCTATTTCAGCTGTAAATGCTAAACAATAGTTCCTACTGATGATTGAATGCAATCAGCACACTGAGTTAGGGGATTCACGTTCAATGGTGATTTCGGAGATGTTTACACCCACAAGCACGACTTTTCACAAAACCAGAGAATCCTGCAGATAGCCCTTGGCCCAAGTTAAAAGAAAATTATTAATTGATCCCAAATGGCCTAACACACAGAGGAAACATCTCTCAAGCTGGGCTACAAAGAACAGGACTCCGAGAACACAGAATGAGGATGTATAAATTCAGTAAACTATTCACTTACAATAGCTGTACGCAAGTCAGAAAGCACCCTCCAGTGGGCAAGTATATGGAAAATTTATGTTCAAAACACAAGAATCTCGCCACAAGTAAAAATTATGGACAAATGAAAAACAGCGAAGCAAAATTCAGTTACTCCACTTCAGTCAGTATTTAATATATTTGCTCCATTTGCAATTTAACAGATTTCTTCAACCATGGTCTGCAAGACCTTCTATTCAACTTTCTGATACCTACTCCCCAACATATTTCAGAAAGAATTGTGTAAATAGCTAAAAGTTGCAGCACCAATTTCCCAAGCACTCACTCAGGCTGTGAATATGGCAGCAAACCCAACAAAGAACTTGCATTTATTTAAGATCTTTCAGGGCATTCCGAATCCCTTCACCCTTCAAATAAGTATGTTTTGATGTACGATCATTGCTATAATATAGGTACACACAAGAAGGTCTCATATTACACAATGAGACAAATCACCAAATCATGTGAGGGCACTGACTGAGGATAAATATTGATCAAAGTACCAGAAGAGCTCCCATGTACTTCTAGCAATTGTGTCACAGAAGCTTAGCAGCGACCATACCTTCATGAAATGTTTTATACGTAAGACAGCAATAGTGCAGCACTCAAAGGAACTATAATGAGGAAGAGCCCAGATAGTGCGCTCATCTCTTTGGAATGGGACTTGAATCTTTAAACCCATTACTGTGAAGTTATTGTCCCAGCACTCCAACTGTTGTGCTTCGAACCAATAGAAAGGAACACTGTGGCAGTATTAAGCTCCTTGCAAAAACTAGTTAGTAACAGGGAGAATGTTGAAGTCTTAAAGCATTTTGTGTTAAGTATCCAGAGGTACTGAAACTTACATTTACATAACTGAGTATGAAGGGATCCCAAACACCAGGATTTTCTACAGCATCACGTAGACCAATAGAGGCTTGTCGGAAATAGTTGTGCATCTCTTGCACTCTGCCCGAATTGATTTCGGCATCACCTGGTTTTAGAGTACAAAGTGTTACTTCTTGTAAAAAGTACAAAAACTTACATTCATCCTACTGCATCTTCAAATACAAAGTGTCTTACGGTGTTCCCCAGGAGCACAGTCAGACAAAACCAAGAGTGGGTCATAGAAAGACACTCTTTGCATGTTGATAGAAGGTGAGGACTGCAGATGCTGGAGATCAGAGTCAAAAAGTGTTATGCTGGAAAAGCACTGCAGGCCAGGCAGCATCCGTGGAGCAGGAGAGTCGACATTTCGTGCATAAACTCTTCATCAGGAATGACATTCCTCGGAAGCTGCCTGACCTTCAGTGCTTTTCCAGCACCACACGTTTTGACTTTGCATGTTGATGCCAAAAGAGAAACATGGAGCAATCAAGGCCGAATTTCTGAAGCCTTGCAAAGATAAAAGGACAGGAAGCAAAAGCAGTGCTAGCAATTCTGGCTCTAACTGCACAAGCAGCAGTAACAAAACAAATTTTACTGTGTTACATTATAGAGGGGAGATGCTGCAACAGAACAGGGAAGCCAAAACATCAGGGACAACTGAAAGGATAAGGGGCACAAGGAAAGCTAGTGCATCATGGACATAGTCAAAGAATCAAATGACGATTGTTTCAAAGCTGAAGCAAGGGCTGAAACTCAACTCAAAGATTTCACCATGAGGTACTTTCAGATCTTTGGAAAAAGTGAAAACTAGTTTTTAGCAAAATGTGCAGTACAATACTAAAAATCCAAGTCATATAAGTGGTCACAGATAGAGAGGAAAGTAGGCATTTTACAGTGGGAGATGTGGGAATGGGGAGGGGCAGGATTTTAACCCTGACACAAGCACATTTTGTTGTGCGGTGTGTACATCAATCTCAAATCTGAACTCAAAGCTGTCCACTGCCCACTTCCAGAGGAAAGATGACTGGAAGCATACCAACCATCTTCTTGGGGGCAAATTAGATTCATAGAACCGCTACAGTGCAGGAAGAGGCTGTTTGGTCCATCAGGTCACATACCAACTCTCTGAAGAACATCCCAGCCAGACCCAACATCGTCATCCTGCATTTAGTGAGACTAATCCACCTAATTTGCACATCCCTGGGCGCTATGGGGCAAGTTAGCCTGGCCAATCCACCTAACCTGCACACCTTTGGATTGTGGGAGGAAAATGCAGCTTCCAAAGAACATGAACACAAAATTCTGGCTCCAACTGCACAGGCAGACACGGGGAGAACACTCAAATTCCACACGGTCATCCAAAGTTGAAATCGAACCTGGGTCTCTGGCACGGTAAGGCAGCAGTGCTAACCACTGAGCCACTGTGCTGCCCAAGTTGCTTGACGCAGCAGGCAAGTGCCTATGTCAAAGTTCACATGGGCCAAGAGGAGCAGGAGCAATCCTTTCCTGAGATGCCAGCAAACTGCTTTCACAATTGGCCAACACCATCCTGCATAAGGTACCCATTCCTGATTGCATGACTGCCCTGCACGTGCACAAACACGCAGTTCAAGCAGGATGCTAAGAATAGCAGTGCACGTTAAGGCTCCACAATAAGCACTTACCTTGCTCATGAAGAGTACTATTCTTTTTAACCCATGTATAATAGTCAAGCAATGACCTATAACCCTGAATGAGTTTCAGCACTTTTTGCTGAGCTGCAGAATTTTCACCATATCGCCATGTTTCAGCTAGAGACAATTCCCTGTAGGCTTCCTCCATCTTTCCATTGCACAACAGGTGAATAGCATGCTCCAAGCAGATCTTGGGGAACAGAGAGAAGAGGGGAGATTCTAGTTTACTTGATGCTGCAAGTTAGGCTTTTTAAACATGTACACAAGCACATTCACTGGATAGCCACATCAATCCCATAATGCACCATGAAGGGTAAGATTTGTTCAGATTTAATAAAGGTCTTGATAAAGTAACTGATCTCTGGCAAGTAATCATAATGGGTACCAACGGTGGGTTAAATCGTTTAGTACTTATTGAATCTAAATTCTATAAAAACGATCCCAGGAAGGAATCCTTTTATTAAAAGATCCAAACAAATTACAAAGAGATAATAATGTCTCAGAACTTGTCCGTAATACAAGGGTAACAGGTGATATGAATATCTTGGTGAACTATAAATCAGTAATTCCAAAAAAAGTAAAAATATTTTAAGAAGAAAAAGATGTGTAAGCTAACAACTTCACCAATTAGGCATTTGAGAACAACACGATCGCAACATTTAAATTCAAACACATTAACAGAGTGAAGTTCACTACACTTTGGAAGTACTTCATTGGCTATAAAGATCTTTAAGGTGCCGGAAGGTCACGAGAAGTGCTATAAATGAGGAGGAGCCGGAGTATTTCCTTTACTTACCTTCAGGAAATGTTTGACTCCTATACTCTTCATTTTCCTAGCAAATGAACTGACGTCCTCAATGCAGCTATTGGGATGATACTGAAGTATTGCAGTTCCAATCATCCAAATGACCTGACATTCAAACAGTACCATTTCAATATTGCTTTAAGTGTTCTCATCAAAATACATTTTTAAAACTTAGAAATAATCATGTTGATACTTTAGCAAATTCTATACTGAAAAATCTTCAACGCAAAATGTTTTAAATACTTAGAAATTGTAATTGAAATGATAGAGATAGGATAAAGCAGGGATCTGAAATTATAAGTGATCATTCAGGGAATACACTTTCCTTAACATTTGCTCAACTTTCATTTTTTATTTGAGTGACTTTGGAACTATATTAATGAGTATGCAACATACACTTATATAATAATGTTGGGTCTGCAGCTAGAAATATTGAATCAAGTACATACCTCCAGGAATAATACTGAACTTCAAGATTACCACATTCTCAAATATTGCTCATATTATAAATACAAAAACAGAGCAAGCGACAGTCTGTGGACTAAGTTCTAGTGCTAGATGCTTAATGTTGTTTGTTAAATGCAAATATTAATAATGTGTACAGGAATAGATCTCACATGACATTGCCCACATGGGGAATATTTTGAGAGCTACCAAATCCTAATGCATCCTCTTCCACTGTCTCCCCAGTTAATTCCACTCAGGAACTACATAACAATGTAAACTAAATCCACAAAAGGGACTCTGCTTGAAACCACTTACTAAGAGAAAGAGCAGGTCATACAGTGAGAATAAAGCCAAACCAGCTAATTCAGGAATTAACAATATTGCAAGTCTGTTGAGAGAGTGCTGCAATGTTTACTTTACTCAAGCAGCATTATCAACATGGGAAAATGATAATGAAGCAACAGCTTTTCATTTACAATTAACTGAATTATCAATTATCACCAACAGATCAATATTCACATTAGCATGGAGTGGATATGGACATTCGGGATAAAATAAATGGATGAGGTTGTGTTACTGGACTAATAATTCAGACGATGCATGTTCAAATTGCAACATTTGAATTTTTTTTTAAAAGAAAACTAAAAAGCGGATTAATACAAGTGACCACAAAATTGTTAGACTGTCAATAACAATCCAACTGAATCTCTAACAGCTTTGGGAAGTGACTGTATATCCTTGTCTGGCCAGCAACAGCCTCAGACCAGCGCCCAGGAGACTGAATCCTATCTGCCCAATGCAGCTACCTAACATTCATATTGTCAAGAATGTCCAGCACCAATACCTTTCCAGGGCCAGGCCAAAGATACTCACATTTGGGGCATGATTTCAGATGGGTGGAGAATGTTGAGCTCCAATGATATTCCACAAATGTCCTTTACCTTACTAGTAGAAGCCTGTTTTCTGGTGGTGTTGTCTTCTAAGATCTGGAAGTAGCTTGTCATCAGTTCTGCAGCAGTCTGCCACTGGTGATGAAGCATGGCTTTCTCAATGCCACTCAGACAAGTTTGGACTGTCTGTCGGAAACCAGTTTGCTTTGCATCTTTGATATCTGCACATCACAAGCGTGGTCATGAAAATAATTGCACTGCCAGTCATTGAACATGCACATAACTGATCAAAGATATGCAGTCACTCAGTCCTTCAAAATTACTGCCAGGATCACACGCACAAAGGAATACAGAAGTAACAGGATAAGACTGATCAATGCGTAGCTGGAAAAACTATGGAGGGAGTTTCAAATTTGTGGGAGTCGCTCTGGCAGAGACAGCCCCTACACAAATCAGGCGATTTGCACCTGAACGGAACTAAGTTCCTTGAGAGGGATTTCACCAGTGATTGGGAATGCTTTAACCTAACTCTGCAGGGTGGAAGAGAGACAGAAACTTCTCGTGAACAGGGCACAATTTTAAAAAGGTGATTTGTCAGAGACGTAAGTGCAAGGCAAAAAGACACATTTTCACACAGTGCTCGACAGGACATGGAATGCAGTTCCAGGCAGTGTGATGGAGTCCCAGTGAAAGTTGCCACAGTCCCAGAGGACCACAGGCTGCTCTCTCTCATTGAAGGAGATGGGTGGTGGCAAGTTTAATGGGGAGATCACATAGCCTTTGGCAAGGATAAGGTAGAGGTGGTGGTGGTGAAGGTTCATTTGAGGCTGTCTTGTTTATTGATTCGCAGGATGAAGGCTAGGCTAGTATTTATTGCCCATACCCAGTTGTCCAGAGGGCAGTTAAGAGTCAACTATACTGCTGTGCGTCTGGAGTCACATATAGGCCAGACCAGGTAAGGATAGCAGCTTTCTCCCTGTAGGACATGAGTGAATTGGATGGGTCTTTCCGACAATCAACAATCGATTCATGGTCATCATTAGACTCGTAATTCCAGATATTTATTGGATTCGAATTTCACTAGCTGCCACAGCAGGATTTGAACCTGGGTTCCCAGAACATTGCCTGGGGCTCTGGATTAACAGCATCAATACCACAAGGCCATTGGCTAACGCCTTCTTAAAGGAGAGGCAATTACTTAAAGAGTCAGTTAGCTCAGTTGGCTGGACGGCTAGTTTGCAATGCTGAGCAAGGCTTAAAGTGAGAATTTACTTCCCAGACTGGCTGGGGTCACTCTGAAGATCTCTCCTTTTCAATTTCTCCCCTCACTTGGGTAGCAGTGACCCTCAGGTTAAACAACCGCCAGTCATCACCCTAAATGAGACAGCAACCCTAATGTCCTCTGGGACGTGGAGACTTTATCTTAGCTTAAACAGGAAACAATGTTCAGGGTCGTTGGGAAAGGCTGGAGTGTGGCACTAAACCATAACACTCATTTGGAGAGCTAGTACAGACACAACGGACTGAATGGCTGCCTTTTGTGCCATAATCATTTTCTGTTCTATAAAAACCAATGAGCTTATTAGAGGCAGGGTCATTCAATACATGCAAGGCTGAGACAGACAGATTTCTAACCATTAAGTGAATCAAGGGTTATGGGGTAGGAAGGGAGATTTGAGGATTATCATGGAGTGGACTTGATAGGCTAAGTGGCCTATTTTCTTCCTACATCTTATGGTCTTATAGTATTTTCTAATGTCACTATATACAGGCTCAGAACTTAAAACGAATTAATAAGTTGAACAGAAATGGCTTACTGAAGTAGCCGTACTTTGGAACTGAAGTATACTCCTAGGCAGGTGTAAACAGATCTCTGGCCGTGAGCTGCTGGCCTGAACAGGCCCATCGTCAGTTGAGTTATCTCTTTCTGCTATTAGCTCAGCAATCCCATCATCCATCTTCAGCTCACCATTAACGTGAAATTAAGCCTGAAAAGTAGAAATCATCTTTAAAAGAAAGAGCCAACATCTGGTTTACTCCAGGTGCCAAATTCAAATAAGGGAAAGAATAAAAGGACAAAGGTGACAAATCAATGGCTGAAGAGACGGGCATGATTTGGAGATGCCGGTGTTGGAGAGAGCTGGACAAAGTTAAAAATCACACAACTCCTGGTTATAGTCCAGCAGGTTTATTTGGAAGCACTAGCTTTCGGAGTGCTGCTCCTTCATCAGCTAGTTGTCTTCACAACCACCTGAAGGAGTAGTGCTCTGAAAGTTAGTGCCCCCAAATAAACCTGCTGGACTATAACCAGGCGTTGTGTGATTTTTAACTTTGAAGAGGCGGTGTAATGTTCAAGGATTCAGGTTTGTGGGATTTCAAATGGGACGAAAAGACCTGTTCAAAAAGGATGAGTTTCACCTGCGCTGGAAAGGAACCAATATCCTAGCGGGAAGAATTGCTAATTCTATGAAAAGAGACTGTGTACTATCAGAGAAAGGGGGTGGAGGGACCCTAAGTAGCAGAGGAAATAGAAAGATCGATGAGAATGTTTTTTTAGTCTGAAAAGGACAAGTTAATTAGAAAAGACAGGTAACACCAACTCACAGAATTAAGAATTAAACTGCATTTGTTCAATGCAAGTGCTGTTACAGATAGCACTTAGGGCATGTTTAGGAACATGGGATTGGGACATCATAACTATTACAGAATCTTGGCTAAGGCTGGACAGGACTGGAAGCTCAATGTTCCAGGTTTTATGTGCTAAAGGAGGGATAGACAAAGAGGTAAAAGAGGATGGGGGCGTGGCATTTTTGATAAAGGAAAACATTACTGCTGTAACCAGAGAAGATATTTCCGAAAGACTGTCTAGTCAAAATAACTACAAATAAAAAAGGTATTGTACAATAGACCCCCCCCCCTTCAGTAGTCAGAGGGAATTTGAGGAACAAATATGCAGAGAGATCTCAGATACATGTGAATAATAAGGCTGTAATAGTAGATGATTTTAATTTTCCAAACATTAACTGGGACTACCATAGTTGAGACAGTGAGGTCTGCAGGTGCTGGAGATTAGAGCTGAGAGTGTGTTGCTGGAAAAGCACAGCAGGTCAGGCAGCATCTGAGGAGCAGGAAAATCGAAGTTTCAGGTCGGAGTCCTTAATCAGGAATGCTTCCTGATGAAGGGTTCCGGCTCAAAACATCGATTTTCCTGCAGCCTCAGATGCTGCCTGACCTGCTGTGCTTTTCCAGCAACACACTCTCAACTGAAACTACCATAGTGTTCAGGGCTTGGATGGTGAAGAACTTGTTAAATGTGCTCAAGAAAATTTCTTTAACAATATGCAAATGTTCCTATCAGAGAAGACGCAAACCTGGACCTTCTCTTGGGTAATAAAAAAGGGCAAGTAACTGAAGTGGTGGTAGGGGAAACACTTTGAATTGAGTGATCATAAATCTATTTGTTTTAAATAGTTAATGGAAAAGGATAAGCCTTTTATAAAAATTCAAGTTTTTAATTGGAGTAAGGCAAATTTTAATGGTATGAGACAAGAACTTTCAGAAATTGATTGGAGAAGACTGTTCACAGGTAAAGGGACATCTGAAAAGGGGAATGCTTTCAAAAGTGTGATAACAAGAGTTCAGAGTCATGACGTCCCTGTTAGAGTGAAAAGTAAG
This sequence comes from Chiloscyllium plagiosum, assembly GCF_004010195.1. Taxonomy (NCBI): domain Eukaryota; kingdom Metazoa; phylum Chordata; class Chondrichthyes; order Orectolobiformes; family Hemiscylliidae; genus Chiloscyllium; species Chiloscyllium plagiosum. The sequence goes on from NC_057718.1 coordinate 49,793,949, forward strand.
GCTGGTAGGATGAGAGAACAATGGATGAATAAAGATATTGAGATTTTAGTTAAGAACAAAAAAGAATTATGTTAGATATAAACAACTGGGTTCAAATGAATCTCTTGAACAGTATAAAGTGTGTAGGGGCATTCTTAAGAGGGAATACAGCAAGACAAAGACAGGATATGAGATGGTCTTGGCAAATAATGTTAAGGATAATCCAAAGAGACGCCACAACTACATTAAGAGCAAGACAGCAACGAGGGAAATTACGGCCCCTTAAAGGTCATAGACTGTCTTAGTGTTGAGCCTCAGGAGTTGGGAGAGACATTAACTGAATATTTCACACTATTTCCTTCTCCACAGTAAAAACTAGAGGCTAGAGAATGCAGGGAAATAAATGCTAATGTTTTAAAGACAGCTCACATTACAGAAAAGAAAATGCTGGAAGTATTAGAAAATATAAAAGTAGATAAATCTCCTGGATCTAATCTAGTGTATCCTGGGACTTTGTGGGAAGTTAGGGAGGAGGTTGCAGGGCCCCTTACAGAAATATTTGTATCATTCAAGGTTTGTGTAAAGATTTGTGGCTTGGGTGCAGGTTGTTGTGGGTATATTCGCCAAGCTGAGAAGTTGATTTGGGAAGGGCTGCCCCAACAAATTCCAGAAAACACAGTACAGCAGTGCTTCACAGGAGGATCCAAAGCACTGAAGATGTCACCCAGACATAGGATGAAACGTCTGCAAATCAACTTCCCAGCTCAGCAAATAAACCCACAATAAACACAAGTGAGGTGCCGAATGATTAGATTAGATTACCTACAGTGTGGAAACAGGCCCTTCGGCCCAACCAGTCCACAATGACCCTCCGAAGAGTAACCTATCCAGACCCACTTTCCTCTGACTAATGCACCTAACACTATTAGCAATTTAGCATGGCCAATTCACCTAACCTGCACATCTTTGGACTATGGGAGGAAACTGGAGCACCTGGAGGAAACGCACGCAGACACGGGAGGGATCGTGCAAAATCCACACAGACAGTTGCCCGAAGCTGGAATCGAACCTGGGACCCTGCTGCTGTGAGGCAGCAGTGCTAACCAATGAGCCCACAGTGGATTGGAGAGTGGCTAATGTTGTGTCTTGGTTTAAGAAGGGATGGATGGAGAAGCATGGAATTGTAGACCTGTGAGTCTGACTTCAGTGGTGGGAAAGTTGTTGGAAGTGATTCTGAAAGATAGGAATTATATGCACCTGGAGAGGAAAGGAATGGGATAGTCAGCATGGTTTTGTGCGAGGGAAATCATATCTCACAAACTAGATTGAGTTTTCTGAGGAAGTACTCAAGAAGATTGATGAGGGCAGTGCAGTAGATGCTGCTTATTTGGACTTCAGTGAGCCAATTAGATGTAAAATGGGCTTACTGACACGAACCAGTGATGGTGGACGGTTGTTTTTCACACTGGATACCTGTGGCCAGCAGTGTTTCATGGGGATTGAGTCTGGTTCCACTGTTGTTTGTCATTTATAAAAATGATTTAAATGAGAATAGAGGGCATTGTTAGTAAATTTGCAGATAACACCTAAATTGCTGGTATAGAAGACAGTGAAAAACGTTATCGAAGAATGCAAATGGATCTTGGTCAATTGGGCAAAAGGGCTGAAGAATGGTAGATGGAATTTAATTTGGATAAATGTGAGATATTATATTTTGGTAAAAACAAACTAAGGCAAGGCTTATACAATTAATAGTAGGCCTTTGTTTGGTGTTGTACAACACAGACACCTAAGGACTCAGGTACATAATTCTTTGAAGTTTGCATCAAATATATATGGGCACCCGCATGGGCCCCAGCTATGCCTGCCTCTTCGTAGGATATGTGGTAGTCCCAGTTGAGTGTGTTTTGCTGGAAAAGCACAGCAGGTCAGGCAGCATCCCGGTTGCCCGAGATAGAAATGGAGAGGCCTAGGAAGGGGACGGAGGAGTCTGAGACGGTCCAGGTAAATTTGAGGTCAGGATGGAATGTGTTGGTAAAGTGGATGAACTGTTCAACCTCCTCGTGGGAGCACAAGGCAGCGCCGATACAGTCATCGATGTAGCGGAGGAAAAGATGGGGGGGTGGTGCTAGTGTAGCTGCGGAAGATATCCTTCCACCTATCGCATTTCCAACACCCCTCCCCCAAGTCCCTCCTCCTTACCTTTTATCTTAGCCTGCTGGACACACTTTCCTCATTCCTGAAGAAGGGCTCATGCCCGAAACGTCGATTCTCCTGCTCCTTGGATGCTGCCTGACCTGCTGCGCTTTTCCAGCAACACATTTTCAGCTCTGATCTCCAGCATCTGCAGTCCTCACTTTCTCCATCAAATATAGAGAGGGTGGTTAAGAAGGAGTTTAGCATGCTCGCTTTCGCTACTCAGACCTTTGAGTACAAGAGTTGGGATGTTATGTTGAGGTTATATGGGATGTTGGTGGGGCCTCAATTGGAATACCGTGACTAGTTTTGGTAGCCTTGTTTTAGGAAGGATATTATTAAGTTGGAGAGTTCAGAAGAGGATGTTGCTGCGAACGGAGGATTTCAGTAATAAGCAGAGTCTAGGGTTCATTTCACTGGAGCTTAGCAGGTTGAGAAGTGACCCTATAGAGTTTTATAAAATCAAGAGAGGTATAGATAGGGTGAATGGCAGATGTCTTTTCTCTAGGATAGGGGATTTCACGACAAGGAGGCACATTTTTAAGGTGACAGGAGAAAGATTTTAAAAAGGACATGATTTTTTTTAAAAAACAGTGTGGTTCGTGAGTGGAATGAACGTACAGAGGAAGTGGTGGATGCAGATACAGTTACAATGTTTAAAAGACGTTTAGATATGTACATAAATAAGAAATGTTTGGAGAGATATCGGCCAGGAGCAGACTGGATGGAAATGTTTAATTTAGGATTATGGTCGGTATGATCTGTTTGGACTGAAAGGTCAGTTTCCATGCTTTATGATTCCATGACTTACTTAAAGTCTCAAAGTCGTAATCATCAAAAGGCCAGAATCCGAGTTTTAACTTTTCCTGGATTTAGACTTAAAACAAATTTCGTTCTCACAAGAAGCAAAATACAGACTTAAGTAACAATTTTGGAAGTAACATTAAACTGCTTGTAACTGTTTCCAAAGGGTGTTGGTAAAGTGGATGAACTGTTCAACCTCCTCGTGGGAGCACAAGGCAGCGCCGATACAATCGTCGATGTAGCGGAGGAAAAGGTGGGGGGTGGTGCTAGTGTAGCTGCGGAAGATATCCTTCCACCTATCGCATTTCCAACGCCCCTCCCCCAAGTCACTCCTCCCTACCTTTTATCTTAGCCTGCTTGGCATACTTTCCTCATTCCTGAAGAAGGGCTCATGCCCAAAACGTCAATTCTCCTGCTCCTTGGATGCTGCCTGACCTGCTGCGCTTTTCCAGCAACACATTTTCAGCTCTGATCTCCAGCATCTGCAGTCCTCACTTTCTCCATCAAATATAGAGAGGGTGGTTAAGAAGGAGTTTAGCACGCTTGCCTTCGCTGCTCAGACCTTTGAGTACAAGAGTTGGGATGTTATGTTGAGGTTATACGGGATGTTGGTGGGGCCTCTATTGGAATACCGTGACTAGTTTTGGTAGCCTTGCTTTAGGAAGGATATTATTAAGTTGGAGAGTTCAGAAGAGGATGTTGCTGGGAACGGAGGATTTCAGTAATAAGCAGAGTCTAGGACTCTTTTCACTGGAGCTTAGCAGGTTGAGAAGTGACCCTATAGAGTTTTATAAAATCAAGAGGGGTATAGATAAGGTGAGTGGCAGATGTCTTTTCTCTAGGATAGGGGATTTCACGACAAGGAGGCATATTTTTAAGGTGACAGGAGAAAGATTTTAAAAAGGACATGATTTTTTTTTTAAAACAGTGTGGTTCATGAGTGGAATGAACGTCCAGAGGAAGTAGTGGATGCAGATACAGTTACAATGTTTAAAAGACGTTTAGATATGTACATAAATAAGAAATGTTTGGAGAGATATCGGCCAGGAGCAGACTGGATGGAAATGTTTAATTTAGGATTATGGTCGGTATGATCTGTTTGGACTGAAAGGTCAGTTTCCATGCTTTATGATTCCATGACTTACTTAAAGTCTCAAAGTCGTAATCATCAAAAGGCCAGAATCCGAGTTTTAACTTTTCCTGGATTTAGACTTAAAACAAATTTCGTTCTCACAAGAAGCAAAATACAGACTTAAGTAACAATTTTGGAAGTAACATTAAACTGCTTGTAACTGTTTCCAAAGTCTGCTTCAGTAGCTGGATCTTCAGGCTTCCTCGCCAATGGATCTCTGCTTATCAAACTGCCCAGGCCACATGTAAAGCAAACACTGATCCTAACACGCTGTGGATTGAGAAGTGCATCTCATGTCCAATGGAAAGCAACACAGCAGACTAGCACAACTACAATTAAAGGGTGAGGTAGTAGGATTATGATACAAACCACACTTTCAGACCCATCAGGTCTTCTGTCCCATGTATTCCTGCAGCAAAAAGCACATTTATCCACAGACAGGGGATTCCCTTCTTGAACAGTTTACTGTTGGTTACACTTGTGTGAACCTGGAACAACTACATAATGAGACAAAGCTAGTTTTTAAGCCTATTTATGGCAGTCTTTCAGAAACCCATCGCTGCTTAATCTCACTTCAGTCGTTGGTTGCTTCTCGAAAAACAAAAACCTAGCCTGCTCCTTTAAAATATGCATATCAACTTTTGCAACTGGCAAAAATCCTGTGTGCAGAAATACTTAATTTCCCTGTGCTTTCTCATTCTCAAAGTGCTGTTTCAGTTTACTTTATTGATTGAAGTACCTTATGTAATCATGCGGAAGTTCAATTTAAGGGGCTTCTTTTCAAAGGACAGAGGTCTAGTCTCTTTAATTGGCTCTTAATGATTTTTAATTGCTTCTGGGATCAGACTGTACACTGTGTCTAGACTGGCCCCATTTATATCATAACACCTACATTTCTCAGAGATGAGAAAGAAATGTAGATTGATGAAAATCGTGAAGAAACAAGAGCAAATGCACAAAGACAAATTTCACAAAATTCGATTAAAAACAATAAAATAAAAAAGGAATAATGTTTTGCAGTCACATTTGAAATGCATCAAACATGAATACATTGAGGTTTCGTAACTGGATTTACTGAATGAACTTTTTCAAGAAAGTACAAAAGCTCCATCTGGTGGTGAAGAATAGACACTGACAGATCATAGCAAAAGCTTCGAAGTCAAGAAACAAACTAAAAACGTGCTCATTTCAAACTGTGATACTGGATACTTTGGGCCCTAATTAACAACTTAAGCAAATAACTCATCAATTTGATACATTTCCCTTCTTTGTGTCTTAAATAACAAGTTGCAAGTAGTATCGATATTGAAATCGAGTTTTTGAGAGTCAGAGATGTACAGCA
>NC_057718.1:49799901-49806331 GCF_004010195.1 Chiloscyllium plagiosum
TCTAGCTTCCCACAGAGTTCTCGGCTACACCTGATGAGATCCTGGAGATTTATCAACTGTTATGCGTTTCAAGGCATCCAGCACCACCTCTTCTGTAATATGGACATTTTTCAAGATGTCACCAACTATTTTCCCACATTCTTTATTTTCCATGCCCTTCTCCACAGTAAACATTGTTGCAAAATACACATTTAGTATATCCCCCCCCATCTCCCGCAGCTCCACACATACACTGTCGTGCTGATTTTTAAGGGGCCCTATTCGCTTCCTATACTCTAAGGATTCACTCGATCTATCCTGTCTTTACCTAACATATGCTTCCTTCTTTTTCTTAATCAAAACCTCAATTTCTTTAGTCATCCAGTATTCCCTATACCTACCAGCCTTTCCTTTCACCCTAACAGGAATATACTGTCTTCTAGACTCTTGGTTATCTCATTTTTGAAGGCTTCCCATTTTCCAGCCGTCCCATTACCTGCGAACATCCGACCCCAATCAGCTTTTGAAAGTTCTTGCCTAATACTATCAAGATTAGCCTTCCTCCAAATTTAGAACTTCAAATTTTAGATCTGGTCTATCCTTTTCCATATCTATTTTAAAACTAACAGAATTATGATCGCTGGCCCCAAAGTGCGCCCCCACTGACACCTCAGTCACCTACCCTGCGTTAATTCAGAAGCTGAGATATTTCAGTAACATTACCCTCTCGTTCTACTACACTATAATGGGTAAAGGCCCAACTTATACAACCTACCTTCTTATGATAAGCCCTTCACCCCCAAATGAGTCCAGTGTCCCTTATTTGTTCGTAATATGGCAAATCAATTGTAGCACACTCCAACGTTTGGATCTCCACCTTCACAAAGTTGGAAGGGTTATGCCACCTCACAGAGTGGTATTAGAACCTTGAATCCAGAAATCCCACCTCCCAAGCCCAGCACTCATTATTTCTGTCAACAGGGAATCATGTGCCTGGGTGTGTGTTGCACATTCACAGATCACAGAGACCGCAGCACACTTAAAAGGTAAAGCTGCATGGCTCACAAGTAATTTTTATCACCCTAATTTCTGAAACAGGACTCACGGGTGTGAGACATTGGAAAAAGTGGTCTGAACATATTGCAGCTCTTTGAAAGGATGTTGCTGGGACTGGAGAGTTTGAGCTATAGGGAGGCGCTGAATAGACTAGGGCTTTTCTTTCCCCCTGGAGTGTCAGAGGCTGAAGGATGACCGCTACAGAGTTTTATAAAATCATGAGGGGCAGATATAGGGTGAATAGCCAAGGTCTTCTTCCTAGCGTAGGGGGTGTCCAAAAGTTTAAGTTGAGGCGGGTGGGCAGGGAAGATTTAAAAAGGACTTGAGGGGTAACCTTTTCACCTAGAGGCTGGTGCATGTATGGAACAATTTACCAGAGGAAATGGTGGAGATGGGTACAATTACAAACTTAAAGGCATCCGGATGGGTGCATCAATAGGAAGGGCTTTGACAGTTAAGAGCCAACTGCTGGCAAATAGGACTAGGTCTGATTGTAATGTCTGGTCGGCACAGACAAGTTGGACCGCAGGGTCTGTTTCCCTGCTGTGTGACTCTATGAGGAGCTCAGATATCCTGTTGGTAAGGTGCAGGTATCTCAATGGGATTACGACCATATAAATTAGTGTGTAAAAGGAGCATTAAATATGTATTTGTTGTCAATCATATACATCCTCTGCCTTTTAAATTTTGAAAAATTCCCAGTGATTCTTGTTTGAAAAAAACATTTTGCAATTTCAATGGATATTTGTTGACACAAACCCGAGTTCTATTGTTATTGGATCACTCTGAAGAAAAATTATTGGACTCAAACATTGTTCCAATGTGCACAGCTGCTGCCAGGATTGAGTCAATCAAGTTTCTCCAGCACTTTGTGTTGAAGAGAGTTCAGTAACGGCATCTTCCACCTATCACCACAGTGGGGGATGGTAAATTCACAGCTTGGATGGACAGCTCCAAAGGTACCAGCTATATTTCCGGGAGGACTGTGAAATGCAATGGTTTGTTCTGTAACGGATTAAGCACTTGAATAGATTTAAATCATGAATGAGTTTTTAACAAATGAATGTTACTTACCATAGGGAATTTAACATTAGATGTGCTGAATTTATTTTATTTCATCTCACCATTGTTTCTGCATTCTGCTGATGGTGGATACTGGGAGTGTTGACATAGAGTGAGTAAGTCAAAGGCTGGCAGTTGAATGGTCCCAGATTGGCATTAATTTGGCATGGAGGATGTGTGCGCATAGATGGGCATGGGAAATGTGTGGGGATAGGGGATGCAGTGATGGGAGCTGGAAGGCCCATTTTTAATGTAACTGTATAAAACTGTTGCTCATGTTCTTTTTAAATCTTTTCTCACCTCAAAAATATGCTCCTGGTTTTGAACTCTCCCACCCTAGGGTAAATATCCTTGTCATCTACCTTATCCACGCCGCGTTGGATTTGATAAACCTCAATAAGGTCACCCCTCAACACGCCAGGGAAACAAGTCCCAACTTTTCCTGTCTATTTTTGTATCTCAAACCCTCCACTGTCGGCAACATCCTGGTTGATCTTTTCTGAACCTTCTCCAACTTAATATCATCTTTCCCAAAACAGGGCAACCAGAACTGGACACAGTAGTCCAGAAGAGGCCTCACCTCCTGTGCATGTTGAACATAAGCTCCCTACTTTTCAATTCTGCCCCTCTAGAAATGAAGTCTAGTGCTTGACGAGTGGCTTTATTGCCCTGTTTGTTTGCAGCAGTACACTTGGGGTTTGGCATGTTTCTACTCCGAGAGCTCTTTACTCCCCTATTCACCCAGACCTGCACTTTTCAAATAATAAGTGGACTCCGCTACAGACAACTAAATCTAGTGTACAGGTGCAAAGAGAATCGAAAAAAGGACATGATGTTATTGGTCTACAGAGCCTTGGTCAGGATCCACCTGGTTTTACCTATCGAATGGGGGCTAGTTAGTTCAGTTGGCTAGACAGCTATTGAGAGTGCAGCATGATGCCAACAGCACGGGTTCAATTACTGCAGTGGCTTAGCTTCTCACGCTCTCTCCTTCTCAACTTCTCCCCTTGCCTATGGTTTGGCAACCCTTAGTTTAAACCACCACCAGTCATCCCTCTAACAGCCAACAGCCTGGTCCAGTATAAACTGCAATGACTTTATCTTTACACTAGTCTTAACAAGTTTACCTCACAGACTGACCAGAATTTTAACTAGGGTTTGAAGCACTAAACGAACAATAATTGAATAAAGTCATTGCTGTTGGAGTGTGGAAGCTTTAAAAAAACTGAGGAATTCAACAGGTTAAAAGGTTACATGTCTGTTTTTATTGATAATTACTTTCAGTCAGCCATACCATTATAAAATCTGATCAGACATTCCAGAAGGAAAAACAAAATCATCTAGTACAGTATTATAAAAAGACAACTAAAAAAAATAGAAACTGTAGCAAACATTGACAGAAACCCCAAGGCAAATGTAATGCCTCACTGAGTAAAACCCCTGGATATCAAGCCCAGACTGTTCCCAGAGTCATCATAAAAGTTAAAAGTTTTATCAAAGTCCCCAATTTATGCCTTATAGGCTCAGATTAGGTTTCTGCACTTAACAAAAACTATTAATTATAAATAGACTGCTTCAGCAATAGATAAACAAATATAAACTGCCTGCACATAATTCTACTAGCTAAACTTCTAACACACAAAACAAAGAGGGTTATGGGTAGAGTGAAGAAAACTTGGGAAATGAAGTCCCCAGGATTTGATGCAGTGTAAACTTTGTTTCCAAACTCCTTTAGTTCTGATTTTTTTCCTTCACGTTCTTCTATTTTGCAGAAGACACACAGTCACTGGTTCACAAATTATAATGTCTCTGACTTATTGGTGCAACACAACAGCTTACAAGACAATCAGCTTTATTTAGCTTCAGGTATCTTCATAAGAGGAGACACAGACTTTCTTGCTCAGAGGCAACTCGTGCCCTACAAGACTCACTTAGTATCAGAGATGAATGGCAATAGTGCAAGTTAGTGGAGGTGAGATATATATGAGGAAGTACAGGGATGAATAAATTGGAGGTGGAGAAAACCTAGAAGATTACAGACTGTAAACGAACGCAATGTCCTGTTGTGCGTTTGCATCAAATAGTTTTTTAGTGTTGAAAATAATAGGCAAAGGCATGTCAAACCCTTTCCAAAACTATTTGTTTTCCAGGCAATAAGAAACAAAATATTAAACTTTACGACTGAATATCATCCATGACTTCTTCGCTACTTTGGTTTTAATTTATTTTTAACAAGAGAACGCATCAAAATCACAAAGTCTGCAAAAGCTAAACAAATACCGAGTTTTCCCAATTAAGGTCTCCACGCACCTTCTGATCTCTTATCCCCTCCTCGGGTTCATTTAGTCATAATACCGAAAGATTTTCCTCCGGAGTGACCAAATATTTAGGGCAGTCTGCTCCACATCAATTACCTTCCTAACTCTCCAAGCTCAGGATTCGACTCCCAATCCAGGCCACGTTCCATTCCCCGGGCAACATTCCACTCCCCAGCACAACGTTCTACTCCCAGTGAAAAGATACATTTACTTCCCTCGTGCTGACAATCTCAAACTCCTTCCGGGGTCATGTTGAACGTTGCTGTACTTTCTCTTAAAGCGACTACGTGGTTTTGGGATTATTGATTGTTCCCGTTGATTTACGTGGATACTGACTGGAAATGTTTATTCCATGATCTGGAATAAAGCTTCGGGATATTATCTTCCAACAGTTAAAAAAACAACTGTGGGTTTTGGTCAAATGCAATTACAGCTACTGCATAGTCGCAGCTTTAACGTGTTTAAGGTTGACATTTATCGTCTTGTGTAGAGTTTCATTCAAATAAACATAACGGTTACTTAGAGTGATGTATATTTTTAAAGTGGAATTACTGCTTATCTATTTGAACTTGTAGAAATAAGCCCATGTTATTTTCAGGGGTAAAATGCTTCGTGTGAATTTTACATAAAATTAATAAGACTTGGTAGGCAGACACATAATAGACTCCTTACACAACTATTTACTTTCCAGACAGTAAGAAACAAAATATTGAGCTGTACGATTGATATACCCAATCGGCAGGTCTGGCAACATTTTAGAGGAAAAAAGATCCTCTCGACCTGATGAGAATTTCCATGAGTTTTCACAGCGCTTTTCAGATTTCCAGCATCTTCAGTGCTCTGCTTTTGTTTGAGTGGTACGTCACGCAGATACGTTGGTATGTCATATATTTTAATGCCTAGGAGAAAGTGAGGACTTCAGATACTGGAGATCAAAGTCGAAAAGTGGAGCAATGGAAAAGCACAGCATCGAGGAGCCGGAGAGTCGACGTTTCGGCCTGACGGGCTTATGCCCTAATCGTCGACTCTCCTGCTCCTCAGATGCTGCTTGACCTGCTGTGCTTTTCCAGCGCCACACTTTTCGAATTACATTTTAATGCACGTTGTGGAATTTCTTGCCTTACGTGATATACCAGACTTAAATAAATGCGGAACACTGCATATGCTGCAAGTCTGAAAAGTACCGCAAAAACTCATGGAAATACTCCTCTAAAATGTTGCCAGACCCGGTAAGTTCCATTAAGAGAAAGTGAGGACTGGAGATCAGAGTCGAGTGTGTGGTGCTGGAAAAGCACAGCCGGTCAGGCAGCATCCGAGAAGCAGGAGAATTGATGTTTCGGGAATAAGCCCTTCATCAGGAACGAGCTGATGATGGAAGGGTTTATGCCCGAAACGTCGATTTCCGTGTTCTTGGATGTTGCCTGAGCAGCTATGCTTTTCCAGCACCACACTCTTGCTGCTGAGTTCCATGCTTTCTTTTTTATGGCTTCTGGGCATGTTTTTATGATGCATCTGCTCATTATCACCAAGCCACATCTCTGTCTGCCAGCTTCTCTTTCTTTGAGCCTCAGTTCTTCCAATTTTTTTCACTTGAAATCTTCCTCCTTTAACCTCACACCATGTTTTCACTGAGGTATGAGAATCTAGATTAGAGTGGTGCTAGAAAAGCACAGCAGGTCAGGCAGCACACGAGAAGCAGGAAAATCGATGTTTCAGGCTAAAGCCCTTTGTCAGGAATGAAGGCAGGGAGCCTCCATGGTGGAGAGAATAAATAGGAGGGGGGTGGGGCTGGAGAGAAGGTAGCAATAGGTGGATTGGGGTGCGGATGAAGGTGATAGGTCAGAGAGGAGGGTGGGGGAAGGTAGCAAAGAGTACAATATGTGGGTGGGGGTGGGGATGAAGGCTATAGGTCAGAGGGGAAGGTGGAACGGATAGGTGGAAAGGGAGATTGGCAGGTAGGACAGGTCATGAGGACAGTGCTGAGCTGGAAGGTTGGAACTGAGGTAAGGTGGGGG
>NC_057718.1:49806541-49830089 GCF_004010195.1 Chiloscyllium plagiosum
GGGGGGCGTGGACCTGACCAGGTAGTCATGGAGGGAACGGTCTTAGCAGAAAGAGGTGAGGAGGGAAATATATCCCTGGTGATGGGGTCCATTTGGAGGTGGCGGAAATGTCGGCAGATGATTTGGATTATGCGAAGGTTAGCAGGGTGGAAGGTGAGGACCAGGGGGGTTCTGTCCTTGTTACGGTTAGAAGGGTGGGGTTTGAGGGTGGAGGTGCGGGATGTGGACGAGATGCGTTGGAGGGCATCTTCAACCACGTGGGAAGGGAAATTGCAGTCTTTAAAGAAGGAGGCCATCTGGTGTGTTCTGTGGTGGAATTGGTCCTCCTGGGAGCAAATACGGCGGAGGTGGAGGAATTGGGAATACGGGATAGCATTTTTGCAAGAGGTAGAGTGGGAAGAGGTGTAATCCAGGTAGCTGTGGGAATTGGTGAGTTTGTAAAAAATGTCAGTGTCAAGTTGGTTGTCATTAATGGAGATGGAGAGGTCCAGCAAGGGGATGGAGGTGTCAGAGATGGTCCAGGTGAATTTAAGGTCAGGGTGGAATGTGTTGGTGAAGTTGATGAACTGCTCAACCTTCTCGCGGGAGCACGAGGTGGTGCCGATGCAGTCATCAATGTAGCAGAGGGAGAGGTGGGGAGTGGTGCCGGTGTAACTGAGGAAGATGGAGTGTTCTACGTAGCCGACAAAGAGACAGACATAGCTGGGGCCCATACGAGTGCCTATGGCTACCCCTTTGTTCTGGAGGAAGTGGAAGATTCAAAGGAGAAATTGTTAAGGGTGAGGATCAGTTCAGCCAAACGAATGAGAGTGTCAGTGGAGGGGTACTGTTAGGAACGTTGGGAAAGGAAGAAACAGAGGGCTTGTGGCCCTGGTCATGGCAGATGGAGGTGTAGAGGGATTGGATGCCCATGGTGAAGATGAGGCATTGGGGCTGGGGAAACAGAAGTCGTGGAGGGCGTGGGAGTTGTCTCAAATGCATGTGGCGAGTTCCTGGAGTAGGGGGAAAGGACAGTGTCAAGGTAGGTGGAAATGAGTTCAGTGGGGCAGGAGCATGCTGAGACAATGGGTCGGCCAGGGTGGTCAGGCTTGTGGATCTTGGGAAGGAGGTAGAATCGGGTGGTGCAGGGTTCCCGGACTAGTAGGTTGGAAGCTGTGGGTGGGAGATCTCCTGAGGTGATGAGGTTGTATATGGTCTGGGAGATGATGGTTTGGTGGTGGGGGGTGGGGTCATGTTTCACTGAGGTATCCTCATTGCTTTGCTGTCAGCCAAGGTTGTGAGTGATAGCCCCAAAGATTGGGATAAATTCAGAATCCAGCAAAGGAGGACTAAAACGATAATAATGAGTGAGAATAAATTTTGAGGGCAAACGAGCGAGGAATATAAAAACTGACAATAACAGCTTACTTAAATCAAGGGTTGCGTAAAGCTTTGTAGCTCAGATGCTGGTTGCTATGGTTGTGGGTATGTTTGCCGAGTGGGGAAGTTGATTTGCTGACATTTTGTCCCATGTCCAGGTAACATCTTCAATGCTTTGGGACCTCCTGCTTCACAGAATGATTGGCTAATTGGCCTATACTTACGTCTCCATCGCCACATCTTTTAGGATCCATCAGGACTGGGGACAAAGCTACCTTTAGCGCCATTAGTTTGTCTAATCCTATTCTTTAACAATGGTGATTCTTCTCCTGTCTTCTTTAGTATTAATGGAAACATTTGATGTATCTTCCACTGTGATGGCTGATGCAAAATGTCTGTTTAACCCTCTGCTATTTCTTTGTTCGCCAAAACCCCCTCCCTAGATTCACAGAAGGCTCCAGAGGACTGAAGATGCCACCTAAACAAATCAATTTCCCAGCTCGGCTTATATGTAGGGGTATGGGTGGTTTGCACTTCAGCGGGTCAGTGTGGACTTGTTGGGCCGAAGGGCCTGTTTCCACACTGTAATGTAATGTAATCTAATCTAATGTAATGTAATCTAATCTAATATACCCAAAACCATGTCAGCTTATTTACATATAAAGAAAGGAAGAGGGAAGAAAGTGAACATAGGCCATGTAGAACATGAATCTAGGGAGGGGGTTTTGGGGAACAAAGAAATAGCAGAGGGTTAAACAGATATTTTGCAACAGCCTTTACAGTGGAAGATACATCAAACATTTCCATTAATACTAAAGAATACAGGAGAAGAATCAAGTATCCATCACCATTGCTAAAGAATAGTATGAGACAAACTAATAGGGTTCAAGGTAGATTTGCCCCTGACCGTGATGACTTGCATCTGAGGATCCTAAAAGATGTGATTACAGAGACAGTGGGACGCATTGGTTATAAGTTACCAACCCCTTTGGATTCTGGAGAAGTGCGAGAGGATTGGAAATCTGCTAATGTGACATCCCTATTCAACAGGGGATGTAGGCAAAAAACAGGTAACCATAGGCCAATTAGCCTAACATTTATTGTTGGAAAAGCATTAGTGTCAATTATTAAGGATGCAATAGAATATTTGGAAAATCATCAGTGTTAGAGGTCATATATTGGCATGGATAGAGAATTGGCTAATGGACAGGAAGCAGCGAGTGGGGATAAGGGGTTCTTTTTCAAGTTGGCAAACCATAGCCAGTGGGATTCCACAGGGATTAGTGCTGGGACCGCAAAATACATTCCTGATTTGGAGTAAAGAAGTGAACGTACTGTAGCCAAATTTGCAGATGACATAAGAGTAGGTGGAAAGGCGGGTTGTGAGAAGGATGCAGCTTTCAGAGAGAAAACCCAAAAGATCTGCAGGTGCTGGAAATCAGAAACAAAACAGAAATTGCTGAAAAAACTCAGCAGGTCTGGCAGTATAGTGGAGAGAAATCAGAGTTAACATTTCGGGTCCAGTGACCTTCTTTAAAACGGGTAGGAAAAAGTTGGTTTGATGCAGGTGACTGGGTGGGGTGAGAGGGAGAAAAAAAACCAAAAGGTGGAGATAGAACCCAAAGAAAGAGGAAAAACAGTTGAACAGACAGAGCAGTGGATAATTGGTAGCCTAGGAGAATGAGTGGCTGCTAAGGGGTGGCTAACAATGAGTTGTGTGTAATAGCAGTCATTGTGATGACAAGGCCTGATGTGCAAGCATAGGGGAAAGACATGGAGAAGGTGCTCAAGCAATAAAATTGTTAAACTCAATATTGAATCCTGAAGGCTGCAGGGTTCCCAAGCAGAAAATTAGGTGCTGCTCTTTCAGCTTGCACTGAGCTCCAATAGAGCACTGCAGCAAACCTGAGACAGAAGTGTTGGCCTGGGAACAGGGTGGTGTGTTGAGGTGGCAGGCAGCTGGAAGCTCAGGATCTTTTTTTTTCCATCAGATCAAAGATGTTCTGCAAAGCAGTTGTCCAGTCTTTGCTTCATTTCCCCAGTATAGAGGAGACCACATTGTGAGCAGCGAATGTAGTCAACTGGACATCTGGATTTCCCTGACACTTCACATCAATTTCAGAATTTCCAGTTTGTGGGCTCCAGTTGCATTCTCTTTACCATTGATGTCAATCCCTTCACACATCCATTCCCCCATCAGCATGGTCTCAGGGCTCTCAACTTTTTCCTGGAAAAAAGGACCTGAACTGACTCCATCAATGACCGCTCTCCTCTGCCTGGCCAGGCTCGTCCTCACTCTAAACAACTTCTCCTTAATTGTGCTCATTTCCTCCAGGTCAGAGAGGTGGCATGGGTATTCACATGAGCCCCAGTTATGCCTGTCTCTTTCTGGAGTACGTGGAACATTCCTTGTTGCAGTCCTATTCAGGCTCCCATCCACAACTCTTTCTCCGGCATATTGATGATACCATTGGCACTGTTTCCCTCTCTCCTCGGGAATTGGAGAAACTTATCAATTTCACTTCCAATTTCCACACTGCTCTCACTTAAGCCTGGTCCACGTCTGACTCTTCCTTTCCCTTCCTTGACATCTCTGTTTCTGTTTCTGGGGAAAGGCTGGCCACCAATATCCTACTACAAACCCACTGTCTGCCACTGTTAACTGGACTATACATCCTCGCACCCTGCTTCCTGGAAAAAACTCTGTTCCATTCTCCCATTTCCACAATATCCTTTGCACCTATTCTGAGGATGCCGACTTCAACAAGGGTACCTCTGAAACGTCCACCTTCTTCCTCAACTGAGGATTCCCCAGTACTGTAGGTGACAGAGTGTTCAGCTGGATCCAACTCATCTCCTCTAATTTTGGTCCTCACCCACTCTCTTCCCTCCCACAATAGCAATAAGGTGCCCCTCGTCCTCACATCCATTCCATCAACATTCACGTCCAGAGGATTATTAGCCGCCATTTCTGCCACCTCCAGACACAGATACTCCTCCCCTCCCTTCACAGTTTTCCACAATGACTGTTCCCTGTGGGCGACCCTGGTCCACTCCTCCTTCACTCCCAAATGGACATGAGGAATGTTGGATCAGCCATGATCCTATTGAATGGTGGAGCAGGCTCATGGGGCTGAACAGCCTACTCCTGTTCTGATTTTTTATGGCCATGACTCTAACATAATAGGATTGGGAGCATGAGTACTGCTCAGCATAGGGTTCAAACAGGGAAACTAATCTTCTGGTTAGTCACATCTGCCTGTTTGGCAGTGCCACTCAAAACACTCCAATTCCCACTGTTTGGTACATGGATGATCGCAGTGTGATTCCTCACACACACAAACAAAGGGCCAAAGAGAAGAGAATACTCTCAGATTCGATCTCCCACAGACTGATCTGGAAATATGAGGACAGTTGATCACTCAGCTCTTAGACTTTGAAGCAATTTTAACTGATCACCTGACTTCTGAGTTCACTCTCTTCTACATAGAGATTAGGTGCCCAAGTTACTTAAAAATAATTCAAAGCAATTCCCAATCCCCGAGTGTTCACTTCCAACATTATTAGCCCGGTGAATATTTGATTGATCCTGGGAATGCTTTGAATTCCGAAAGAAACACACAGCCCAGTTTCAAGGCCTGATGTTCTTGGCACTAACGTCCTGGCTGTTGATATGATAGTGACTCCTGATTGCCCTGAGAATGTTCTGCCCTTGGAGAAAACCAATTTTTCTCTTATTTTACTTTGGACTGTATTTTTCTGATTGATTTTCTAGATTTTCAGCATCTGCAGTCCTCACTATCTCCTAACTTTTGGACTGTGCCCAAGTACAACAGAATATATGGTTGTATGTTTTCTGAGACCATTGTTATGATCCCTGATGGGACAATCAAGTATGTGTTTTGGCCTGGCTAGGTATCAATAGCTTTTGTTTTTGCTTAAAGTGGACAAAGGTTGAAATTGCAGATATTTCTGAAGAGAATAAAGCCTCAAGATTCCACAGGTTTGAACAAACAAACTGCCGAGAATTAGAAAAGTAAAACAATGTGCTTTATACTCTGAGATTAATGATTAATATGTGGTTCATATGGGTAAAGCCCCCACGTGTAAATTATTGATATTGCTGGCACCAAATCCAATTAAAATGTCTTATTTACAAGGGAGCTTAATTTGTCACATTCTAAGATCTAGCTTAGAAACCCCATCTGACACCTCATTATCAAATACTTCCATAAGTACTCATGTTCTGGCAGTTCAATTGTTTCCACTGAAGCTGCATTCATATAGAATCCTGAGACTGCACTGTAGAATCTACTCACAGCAGATGTCCACTCTTTCATAGATAGTTAGCTTCACTAGATTGACATTAATTTGGGGTCTCTCTGAGCTTCAATTTAGCTCTACTGCATGAAACAAACAACACAGCACTCCCCACTCCAACTCTCATTCACACTGATTATTCAGTGGTACCTAAGGTTCCTTCTGAGCCTCAATTGGTTTCAGGATTTCTAAGCCCTAAACCCAACTCTTAGCTACACATACTGGCACCCAGGGCTTGTGTGAGTCATAAAAGGCCAGCCAAAGACAGCGACATCTTTTCAGTATGAGGCCTCTTCCCTGCTGCTGACTACAAGCCAATCATGTGGCTTATCATGTTGATCCCACGGTCAGATAGTCAAGCCACCACCACCCCACAAGTACCTGGCAACTGCTCTTCCTTCGACCACAAGAAACTACAGAAAGTTGTGAACGCAGACCAGTCCACCACGCAAACCAGCCTTCTATCCATTGACTCTGTCTGTACTTTCTGCTGTCTTGGGAAAGTAATCAACATCATCAACACCATCAAAGATCTCTCCCAACTCGGTTATACTCTCTTATACCCTCGTCCGTCAGGCAGAAGATATAATAGTTTGAATACCCAAACAAATAGCTTCAAGAACAGCTTCTTCCCTGCTGATATTAGACTTTTGAATGGATCTCTCAAATGTTAATTTTGATCTCTCTGTCTCTCTCTGTCTGTCTCTCTGCACCTTCTCTGTGACTGTAACAGTATTCTGAACTCTGTTCTGCTACCCTGATGCACTTTGTATGGCATAATCTGCCTGTCTCATATGCAAAACAACACTTCAGAGTTCTTTGACTAACATCAACAAATCCATCATTACAGGTTCAGTGGCTGAGAAGTCGAACTGCATCAGTATTATCGTGTCTAATGTAGCAGTGACCATAGACTATACTTCAATCTTGTTCTGATTTGCACAGAAAGATTAATTAATTATGTAATCTGGAATTGATCCAAGAAATATGTTGTCTCTTATAAAAAAGATTTTTGCACTCATCCTGCTGGTGCTAAAGAATAAAATATATTGCTGTTCAGGTATATAGTGTCACATGAGCTCGCAGCCCTCACCTCATAGATGTATATTACTCTGCATGAATGCAATAGTTTACTGCTTGCATTATGTGATCTTTCTGGGCAAGAAAATGGGCAAAGAAATGAACAAGGATAAATGTGCTTTAGTCTCCCAAGTACTGGGTCCTGAGTCTAAGATGCTTTCCTTAAACTGTTTATTTAGCACACAGAAACTACATTCTTCCTTTCAATGCTGAAAAGAAACATTGCAACAAGTAAGGAAAATTCTAATGAATGTGAAATAACTCCACAGAGACTGATATGCTGTCACCCCGTCTCCCTCTTTTTACACTTGGACTGTCCTTGACACTGATCCAACTTCCTCAGAGCGAGCTCTCAGACTGAACAGAACCTCTGACACTCCTGTTTTTTTTCCCTCTGACCGTCCTGTTTATTAATTTTTAAAAAGTTATTTAACCCCCACACTACCGCCTGAACTGCGGTAGTGCTTATTCTTTCCCCAGCACCCATGCTGTGTGTGTGCAGGTGTGGGACACAGTGAGAGACACAAGGTGCACAAATCTTTATTCAAATTTCCACCACCAGGAAGAAAGGAAACACCCAAGTGGCCAGTGACAAGCAGTGCCCTTCACATCAAAGGGCAATGCTGTGTGATAAAACAACACTTCTCACTGTATCTGGGCACATGTGACAACAATGAATCAGTCAGTTAATTAATCAATCAATCCTGAATGCAGTTGCTTAAAGATGAAATTGGAATAGTGAGCCAACAATGTGCAGTGTGTCCAGCTTTGTGTGTGCCTGTCAAAATATCAGGGACATGCCAGTAGTTGGTGTTCTCAGCCATCACTCTTCAAAAACAAAACAAGCTTGGATTTCTTATCACAACATATTTAGGTACTCACCCCACTTCTGATCCTTTTAACCTCTGATTCTGTTTTAATATGTTAGTTTCTGACACTGTAAGGGGTAGGCCAAAATTTAACTTTAATGGTAGCATGTGGTGTCTTGGAAACAAATCTCAGATCAGGGCACAAGCCTTTTGTTGATCTTGGTATTGATATTTTCAGCATTTGCATTTCCAAACAAACTATTGTTCAACCGAAGTGACAAGATTCAATTTCCCTCTCTTGAAATTTTGCCGAAAACTAAAATTGCTCAGGGAAAGGACAATCTCTATGTTGTCATTTTGAGTGAACACAAAATATTCTGCCATCTTCCAATTCGAGACTGGGCTCACAAAAAAATTAAAGCCATGATTACTCTTGCAAGCCACAGCTCCACCTTCAACCTTTCGTCTCAAAGTCCTTGGGTTGCCTGTGAGCTCATGTTTGTGAGCCCATTTGTTTGCAACTCGACGGTCACTATTCGCTAGTAGCTCTCAAAGCAGGATTTTGCCCCAGCTACAGCACTGAAACAGTTATTATCAAAGTGACAAATGTTACTTGTTTCTGGCTGTATTGCATTATCATTCTCCACCTATCTGCAAACTTTAACACAGTTGGCCACACCATCTTCCTCTAACATCTCTCTTCAGCCCTGTATCTGAATAAAACTGCCTTTGTCTGGAGCCACTTGTAACTGTCCAATAATAACCAGAGAATTTCCTGCAATCCTGTCTTTCTGCATTTACACCAATTCCTTTGGAGGATTCTTCCCATTTCTTATTTCCTCTCCCCTACCTGACCTCGCAGTGAAGTAAAGCACAAAGCATTGATATCAGATGGACAAATCGATTTCATGCACCAATGTCAGGTAGTCAGCACAGAAGGTGAATGAGTTTGTAAATCGGAGCCCAGGATGCCATTTTAAGTAAGCAACTGACAAGGATTTGAGTATTTTAAAGAGCCAAATGTTTGGAAATGTCATTGCCTGCTGCATTAGTTGGGCATCAAACAGCAAAAGGTTTTGGGCCTGCTTTCAAGCAGCTGTGGTGAGGTACAGAAGGCCAAATGGAAAATCAGCCAGGGAGATCCTGGCTGCATGGAGCAACAGAATCTGCTGGGCAAGATGGCAATGTCTGTGTGTTTGTTGACATCAACTTTTCTAAAACTTCCGTAAGAAATAAATAGAGATTGACAGAACAGCAATCTTTAAATTTGTAGCCATGTCCAATTTTATTTTCACTTCCTCGTAACTCTTCAGCCACATGGTGATCCAGCTAGACACCTGATTGGACATAGAACACCTCTTTGACATCTTAATCAAGCCATGGACTTTGGAATACTGAAAAATGTGCCCAATTTATAGCGAACAAGAATAACCAATATATGAGAAGCTTGATTTGGCTGGAAGTTATAATATCCCAGCACAATGCAACAGTGAAGTCATAAGTTAAATAGACACTGATCAGCTAAATGGTCATTAACAGGACATCAGCAATGGGAAAAGACAGAGGTGAAATTGAGCAGGGTTTATTCACCAATGACAGCATCCACAACTCTGTGGTTGAGAATAAGAGGGGAATTATTCGGTGTGTTGGCATGTTAACCATCAACCTGAACTTCATAAGTCTGATCAGTAAGGGGTCCAGATTTGAATTATTTTGAGAATTGCAAGAAGCAAGAAGTGACTAAAATGTAGAATGTTTATCTCCATCTGTTAAATCATTTTCATTTAAATAATGTTGGGTGATAGGTACATACCAGATGTCAGTGCATGGTTAATTGCAATCATATATAGTTACTACATGACAGTTTATTGCTATTAATAACATAACATTTTCTGCTTAAATTGAGTTGTTTCATCAGTAATTTGAAAGCACTTGTAAATGTTTGCAATTGTTAATGTCACTGTAAAGAAATGTGTGGCACTCAAAGGAAACAGCATGTATAATTCCCTCAGATAGAGATAAACCATTATATTGTGGGGCATGATTCAAATAGACTGTAATGAAATGTGCGTCAATATTGAAGTATGTCACAGCAGTCTGTGACATTTGCAAACTCCAACACATACTGAAAGGTGGGGTTTGTTTTCAACTATCAGATGTTTGCATTGCTCCAAATGGCTTTGCGTGGTACTCAGAGAGAAAATATTAGCTCAAAGCAGAAATTCTCATCAGTGTCATTTAGCTTATGAGGTCACTATTGCATAGTGCTGGTATATTATAGCTTCCAGCTAAAAAATGTCTTCTCATACATCAATTAGTCCTGTTATTTCTAAGTTAGTTACTATTTTCTCTGTATTCGAAGGTCTATGGCTTATTTGACAAGAGCAGTCACTAATCACATGGTTAATATCTCCAGTGCACAACATACATCTTTACATCAAAAAAGCAGAAATTGCTGGAGACACTCAGTAGGTCCAGCAGCATCTGTGAGAAAAAGCAAAATCCAATGACCTTTGTTAAGAACGATATTTACACTACACACAAAATGAAAATATTGCTGCCAGGTGAAATGCAATCTTATCAACTATTCTTATGCACCAAAACAACTTTTCCACTGTATTGACTGCTATCGAGGAGCCATGTAGTACTTTGCAAAGTGGGAATCAAAATTTATCGTTGTATGCTACAATGACAACTTGAAGAGACAGCCTTTACTCCTAGCAACAGTACACAGTTCGCAATGCAGGAGCAGGAAGGAAAGGAGGTGACCTAGACCGCCTTTTGTGATTGTGCTGTCTTTGAAGAAGACAATAGGGTGTAATACATGAAACTGCAACCCCATTTTTCCATTTACCAACAGTTTCACACTATCCACGCTCTCTGACCATCACAGAGTTTACCTCACTGCCAAGCAAATGTAAAATACAACAGAAAACAAAAAATATCTGGAAAAAGTTTATGAATAAAACTAAATAAAAATATTTTTTGTTGCATTATAAAGTAAAGTATCATTTTGCATTCCCTTTACACCTGTCTTCTATGTTTATCGTTATTAATAACTTAATATTTTTCTGCGTTTAAATCAAGTTGTTTCATCACCAATTTTAAAGAACTGACAAATGTTTGCAATTACGAATGTCACTGTAAAGAAATGCATGGCACTCAAAATAAACAATATGCATAATTCCCTAAAATAGAGATAAACCAAGCTATTGTGGGACATAATTCAAATAGGCTGTAATGGAATATGCGTCAATATTGGAGTATGTCACAGCAATCTGTGACATTTGCAAAATCCAACATGTACTGATAAGAGAACAGTGCAGAACATCACTAGTGGGGGAAGCTGCAGATGGCTTTGGAAAATGACTCCAGCAGCTGACTCTATAAGACACCTGCCGTACCATTCTGCAGAACAATAATGTGGACTGACTGGCTGACAAAGAACAGCAATAACATTAGCACAGTGGCACTGGGCGGAGGAATGAGGGCGGTCAGCAGATTTGTTATGCTCCATGGAGCAACTGCTGGGGGCAGTGTTTGGACAATCAATCAATTCCTTTTGCAGAAAAGATTGCTGAGCTGCTCCAACATCATGCCAGTCCACATGAACATTATGATCCACACGCATGGTGGCAACAAACTGTGAGGAGAAAGTGAGGTCTGCAGATGCTGGAGATCAGAGATGGAAATGTGTTGCTGGAAAAGCGCAGCAGGTCAGGCAGCATCTAGGGAACAGGAGAATCGACGTTTCGGGCATTACAAACTGTCACTAACTAAGCTGATAGCTGAAGTGTAAAATCGAGTGAGATGTTCTGTGTCTGTTGCATGGCTGCTTTGCTGTTCCTCCAGACATTAGACTTTTGAATGAACCTCTCAAATGTTAATTCTGATCTCTCTCTCTCTGCACCTTCTCTGTGGCTGTAACATTATTCTGATCTCTGTTCTGCTACTCTGATGCACTTTGTATGGCACAATCTGCCCATCTCACATGCAAAACAATACTTCTCACTGTATCTGGGCACATGTGACAACAATGAATCAATCAGTTAATTAATCAATCAATCCTGAATGCAGTTGTTTAAAGATGAAATTGGAATAGTGGGCCGACAACGTGCAGTGTGTCCAGCTTTGTGTGTGCCTGTCAAATTGTCAGGGGCATGCCAGTAGTTGGTGTTCTTGGCCATCACCCTTCAAAAACAAAACAAGCTTGGATTTCTTATCACCATATATTTAGATGTTCATCCCCCTTCTGCCACTCATGGTGGCAACAAACTGTCACTAACTGAGCTGATGGCTGCAAGTGTGAAATCGAGTGAGATGCTCTGTATCTGCTGCATGGCTGCTTTGCTGTTCCTCCAGAGCCTGGTCAGGTGGCAGATTGTCTGAAAGGTGAAAGGCAGGACAAGTATATGATTATACCATTGAGAGTCTGATGGCATTGTGGTAGTGTGCCTACCTCAGACCAGAAGCTTGAAGGTTAAAGTCCCACCTACCCTGGTGGTGCATCAGGTTGTTTAAAATAACTCTGCTTACACCATCATCAGCTTGTAAACCAGACAACAGTGCAGGATGAGGAGCTGGTAGAATGTGCGAAGGAGAATTAGTGAGAGGAGTACCATTAGCTTTAATGGTTTCAGGCTCTCCACCGACCACGGCCTCAGACACATTCCCTATGACATGACACTCACTGATACATTCCCTCTCTTGCATGGAAAGGTGATGCACAAGACAAGGGCATAGAAATTAAGTGGAAATTGAGTTGACACTGCTTGTCTTTATGGGATAAATCATTCCTGAGTCTGTGGCCATCATCAGGGTTGAAACCATTGACGATGAAGTTCTCTGTATCCCAATCTGTTTCTCTTATCTCACTTCTCCCTAGTCCCACAATCTCTTTGAACTGGAAAGCTGCAAATGGTGTAATCACAAACTTCTTGTTTCCTACTTATCCTTCTTTACAGGACAATCACTACTGAATTTTCCTTTTAGATATCAAAAAGGCAACTTGCCAACAGTGAAAAAGTAGGAAGACAGTAATGACAGTGACAAAACATCACTTGTTGTGACCCTTGCAGCCAGCAGTTTAGATACTGATTTTGCACAGAATGTACAGGATAGCATAGAACCAGGATAAAATGCTGGGCTCCTGAGAGGGCAATGGGAAAAGGTAATGATGAATGCCCAAAATGTCGATTTTCCTGCTCGTCGGATGCTACCTGACTTGCTGTGCTTTTCCAGCATCACACTGTTGACTCTCATTTCCAGCATCTGCGGTACTCACTTTCACCTAAAGGTAATGTATTTGTCAGCTCATCAGAGAGCAAAGCCACACAGTAATCCTGCTGCAGAAGACTCGGCTGAGGAATTTAAGGGACAAGCAACAGAATAAAACCGATGAATGGATACATCAAAATGCTTGATGCATGGAAAATTTGACAGAAAGTCAGTATCCACTCTCAAACTGCGTGGAGTGAGTTGTTACAAGTGTGACAGAAGACTTAACAAAGAACTTGGAGGCCACTCCCTCCAGAATGGAACAGCTGGCTTCCACCATCAGCTCAACAATAGAGTCTGCCATGATGCAGCATCTATTAGCATAATCTTTCAGTTTTCACTGTAGCATCAGTAGCAGTCACATAAAATTTTAGTGCTGTTCTGGAAGCTCAGGCTGCTTTCCATCATGGCTCTCATTACCAATTTTCAAAGGGCCTCACAGAAATGAAGTAATCTCTTCCCCTAACAGATTACAGGATCACTGAAGCACCTCTCTGGGAGATTAGCAGTTTGCATGTGGTAAACCGACAAGAATCTTTCAGGAAGATGGCATTCTTACTCTTACCTCTCAGATTCCACCATGATCCTTGTTGGTATCTGTCTGTCAGTCAGAGTGTTGCTTCCCAAGCTGAGAATGTGCATTCTGAAGTCACTGCTCTACCCGCCCAGAGCCGTTTAAAGTTGACCTGACACCAAATCCCCAAATATGGTTCCTGCCAATCGCTTCCGTTCAACTATACTGAGCTGGTAAGTACACCCAAGCTCCCTTGAGTCTCAACTGCCCAGCTACCTCGAACTCCTGAAAGGTTCTCAGGACTTCACTGAGCTTCCAGCTCCTTACAGCTAACAGCATGTCAGATGTATGGAGCTGGCCACACTTTGTTCCCTTTGGCTACTCCTGTCTGTCCTAACTAGCTGACTGCTGTTCCTTGACCCTTGAACCACTCTTCACATCTCTTTGTGATTGAATGGCTTCTCCATATCTCTGTTTGTTGGGGTTTTGGATTTGTAAACATCATGTTTGTGTTTCTGCAAATGTGCAGACATGAGGAGTTACACGCTGCCTCTTCAATGAAGGATTATCCATCTGGGCATTTACATTTTAATCACTTTCCAGAAATATCTGTTAGCTTCAGTTTACTTAGAAATTGGAAGACCTTTCTATGTTCACCTGCATATGACAGTTGATCAGTGATGGGTTCAATGTAAGGAATGTGAACCTGATGGTGAAGTAGTTGAAGTTATTAACATTGCTCTTGAATCATTTGTTTACTCACAAGCTTGACACAAAATAATTGTTTGTGTAGCATCAGTCTTCTCTCTTCCACCTCAACCTCTTCCTCCTCCTCACCCTGCTGTCCCCCAGCTTCTCATCTGATGGGTGGTGATTACTTCCTTATGTTAACGTAACATGAAGCATACCATAGCAATCTAAGAAACTGCTCAAGCTACTTGTATTTGCACAAAGTTAAAAATCACACGACACCAGGTTATTTGAAATTACAACCTTTTAGAGCGCTGCTCCTTTGTCAGTTAGCTAGTGGGGCAGGATACATAGGGCATAAAATTTATAAGTAAAAGATCAAAGTGTCATACAACTGATGCAATCCAGGATGGCTGCAAAGTTTTTAATCACTTGCAAGATGTGTCACAACATGGATACTACCATTACACGTGGGGACACACCCACCACATGTGCAGCAGGTACTCATGTGACTCGGCCAATCTCATATGCTGCAGGCAAGGATGCCCCAAGGCATGGTACATTGGCAAGACCGAGCAGACACTATGACAATGAATGACTGGACACTGCGCAATAATCTTCCCTCCCAGTGGAGGATCACTTCAATAGTCAAGGATGTTTGGCCTCGAACGTTAGCATCAGGTTTGCACCCACCAAGTGGACTTCGGGATATGTGACTACGCAGAGTCGCCGAGCAGAGGCTGATAACCAAGTTCAGTACCCATGAGGATGGCCTCAACCAGGACCTTGGGTTCATGTCACACTACAGGTGACCCCATCACACTATATACTCTCACACACACACACAAGCATACACACAAGCACACACACACATGCACACACACACTCTTACACACAAACATACAAACACTCACACAGACTGTCTCTCATACACATGTTCTCACACACACACACTGGCACTCACGTACACACCCTCTCACAGGCATATACTCCATCAAACTTGACACCCTCTCACAGGCATATACTCCATCAAACTTGCACACACACTCTCTCAAGCATGCATGCACACACACTCAAACAGTCTCTCACTCTCTCACACACATTCTTTCCCTCTTCATCTCTCCCTCATACTCGCACATACGCACACACAGATATAAGTCTATGGGATGAATTTGCATTTGCAGATTTGTATTTGCAGATACATTCTATTTTGTTCAAAAAGCAAATAATTAGTAGGCAGTCAGCTATGTGGCATTTTATAAATTCCTACTTTGGAAATAAAACCAGTTTGAGTCCAGGTTGGGACACAGACAGACTCTAACTTCACACTTGTAATGCATTGTCTGAGCTGAGAAGTCACTTTTTTAATATACTGTGGTGTGACTAGGCCAGACCACTCAGACCATAACTTTGCAATTTGTTTTGATAAAAGTACAGTGAAGACTACCCAGAGTAAGTTAGCTAGGTTGACTAGCAGGTTTTAAAATAGGCAAAAATGTATTCACAAGATTATGAATGAAACACAAAGAACAGAATATAGAATACCCACAGAATTCACTTTATCCAAACTAGACTTAATTATGTTATTCCGAAAATACCCAATACTTCCAATAAACAAACCCCCTTAAACACAGCAAAATTGGAACAAAGACTTACAGGTCAAAGTTTGAAGGGCAGAAGGACAGAGAGATTAGCAGCCTGTTTCCACACAGCCCACTGCTGAACTGACTCAAACAAGACTTCAATTTTAGGACTGACCGCTCCTTTTTCATTATACAGATTACTTCTAAAACACGAAAGCTAGGTCCAAAAGTCTCATTTGTTTATGTATAAACAAAAAGGCCTCCAATACTCTTTTCATCTCTGTGCCAACCCAGCCAATTTGGAGCCTGGAGTGTTTTATGATCCGTCTGAAAAAAATACCCAAGGATAGAGTATCCTTGAGAAAAGGACCAGCTTTGTGACAATTGACAAAACCTTAAGTTACCTTGGGGCAGTGACCTGAAAGAAATTCTGGGATTTACATATTAATCAATTGAAACCTGGAAGTGATTAAAGACTTAACTACCATCTAAGCTTGTCTAATACATTGCATCAGTTGTATGACACTTTGATCTTTAACTTAAAAATTCTGTGTTTTAATAGTCCTGCCCCATAAGCTATCTGACGAAGGAACAGTGCTCCGAAAGCTTGTATTTTCAAATAAACCTGTTGGATTACAACCTCATGTCATATGATATTTAACTTTATCCACCCCAGACCAACTTCAGCACCTCCACATCATGTCTTTGCATTGAGAGCTTCAGTAGCTTCCTAGTATAGCAGGGCACTGCAGACCATAAAAAGCTAATAGTCATCATCACCTTCACAGTCACTGGCAATGCTGTCCTGTCCAGTTCTGATGTCAGAGTTGTGGTGCAGCAGTTGACATAGTTCAGTGACAACCTCCTGAGTGAAAAAGTGATTTTCAAGTATTGGTTTTGCTGAAAATCAGGGATTAGGAATATTCCCTTAGAAATCTTTCCTGGTTTCCCTACTACTGCTACCACAGCTTTTCCTGTTTTGTATGGCCTTTGGTAATTTTCCCAGTCCTATTCAACACCAATTCAAAAGCCTCCTAATGCACTCAAATCTGAGAGTAAGTTATGAAATCAGCAGGAAAGTGTCTCAAGATCTGATAAATACTTTTGAAACTTTAGGTAACTATTGAAAATATGTAAAAAATTGTAAAATTGCAGCAAATCTGGAAGAACAAACCAGTGACTAACCAGATAGTTTAAGATTCCTTTACATAAGACTGAAGGGTATCTTTCATAGCATTGAATGACAGTTCAGCGAAGGGAGGTTAACATAGGGAATATCTTGAAGCATGGAGCTCCAGAATAGCAGAACAGCAACAACATCATCAAAGTAATGTGTCAGCTGTACCTGCTGCCAGTGCACGCTGGGAGTTTGCATGTTAAGCTCTTTATCAATATAGCATCCATGATACTTCACATCAAATGTGTGCATATCATGGATCTTTTTTTTGGATATGAAGGTAACTTTATACTGTGTAGATTATGAAAGAAATCCATAGGCATAGTGACACTTTTAACATGATAAAACACTGAACTTGTCTGTAACCTTAGAATTTCAAACTAACACTGAGGTTTTTGATCTCAGGCTTGGTTAATTTATATTGAAAGGAAACATTCTTATAATTTTACCAGGAATAAAATCAATCTTTTACGTAGTATTGAAGTAACTCAACGAAGGCTGGTATCCCTTCACCAAGGCACCCTTTATTTACATGTGCATAGTACGTGACACAGACCCAGCTAGAACAAAGCTTGCTCCTAGAGTGAGCAGAACCCCTGACACTTCTATTTGATATATATCTGTCAGCCAGGGCTCCCTGATTGGACCTGGTTAACAGCCCCAGTCATGTAACTCATATTCTATGAGATCCATCTGGCTGACCTCATTCCCATCACAACAGTATTCAACCATTTGTTTTCTTATTATCAATTTCATTCTTGATTAAATGTTCCTGAGAACTCTTGAAAGTACTTAATGGAAGTTCATTGATTATGAATCCACACTATGTGAATATGGCCCATCAGGCAAGTTAAATCTAATCCACGGTTTAATTTAAACTCTACCAATTATAGAATTTTGAGATAAAAATTGGTTTAAACCCATCTTCCGGCCTAAAGTAATAATGGCATTGAGCAAATGTTAAAAGTGGAAAAGACAAAGGCTCATCCCAAATGGATCTTATGAGCATATTTTCAGGAAGTCCCAGTGTCAACCATGATGAGCGGCAGATTGCCAATTTGAGGGTGACCAATTCAGTCATCACCGGCAGGAGGTCTTAAGTAACAATCCTATGGGATAAATGGGAACAGAACAGCGGACTTAGCACAGATGAATAATGGCCTGCCGTGGTATTTTGGACCCAAGAATATCACTTCATCTCCATCCCCAACAATAAATTTATAAGAGATTAGCTTCCTCATGGCAGTCTCAGGTGTTCTGTTTAAGCACTCCTCATTATAGCAGCCAACAATGATACTGAATACAGTAAGTCAGCAGTTTTTTACCCAATGCTCATTATTTCAGTTTGAGGCAGCTGCTAAGATTCAGGAAATATTTCAAACATGATTGGAATGCAGAAGCCAGCACCAAAAAAAGGGTGCTTTTTTTCCAGTTCCGTGCTGGAAAACTAGCTGCTTTTCTTTCCAATTGCAATTCCTTTGCATTTTCCAGTTTTGAGATTTCAGTTCCAAGCTCAGCAATTATTGCATGTATCTAATGCATGTTTCAATGCATTTTCCAGTCAGGCCTGATTCATATCCATATACTGACCTCTAGAGACAGCAACTTCAGCTGTCCGTTCTCATAATGTAATATCATCATATTTGCTTAACTTCAAAACTTATCCAAGAAATACGCCAGGAATTTCAAAGCATATCTTATTTTCTTTGCAACTGTTGCCTGCTCTGTGTATTTGAGCTGCCTTATCCATTTCCACTAAGTCAGATGAGGTCATCAATTGTCTACATTTGAAATGCACAACGTAGGTTACAAACTGGTTTTAGTGCATGATAAACATGGATGCAATGTTCAGAATCCTCTTGTATTGAGGTCAAAATTGGACATGTCAAGTAAAAAGATATAAGTAATGCATGTAGAAGCACATTGATGCCTCGATATTTGATGTTTCAATGTTAGGTATTATCAAGTTTGTAACTTATATCTAGACTCCAATTCTTGACTGACATTTTCAGTAATCATGGGATTTACAGCAGCACACATTCTGCAGGTTTACTTTCAAAGGAAATTTGGCAAGGAAAGAACAAGTCAAATATTATAAATGCTCTAATATATTTTGTTAAACAAATTCCAATCGCTTGAACATTCCTTGAGACTTTGGGCAGATGTGAGTTGTCTAGGAGGCAGGAGGGATAAGTGGGGTGGGGGGGGGGGGGGGGGTGGAGGGGAGAGAAGAAGTGGATGGGGGTATGCAGTGTGCCAACACCTTCCCAACAGTTCAGGAAGAACAGCCATTATTGTAGAATGAAACGCTTTAAAGAAAATAAAATGTCTCATTACATCATGAAGCTTTGGTCTCAGAAATAGCATTGCCAAGAGATTTAATTTCATAGATGGAAATAAAAACAAAATTGGACATCGTGGAGAATACAAATTCTTGATAGTTTCTGTATAAACTGGAAACTTAGAAGCTAAACAAATGAAAGGATCTCTAAATACATTTGGGAGTAGAGTGGATGATGATACCTCGGTAAAGGATGTGAATGATGTCAAAGCCTTTGACAATTTTTTCAAGCTCAGAACTATTGAAATTGTTGAAAGGGCAAGATTCATTTAAACAGTGCAATATTGAGGTGAATCCATAAATTATTTCATTATTGTTGCCTACAGACTAGAAGAGAGATGCAACAATGGTGATAAA
Source organism: Chiloscyllium plagiosum (assembly GCF_004010195.1). NCBI lineage: Eukaryota > Metazoa > Chordata > Chondrichthyes > Orectolobiformes > Hemiscylliidae > Chiloscyllium > Chiloscyllium plagiosum. The sequence continues at coordinate 49,826,049 of NC_057718.1, forward strand.
GTCAGAATTTGGAAGAGACCTGATTGTTGTATACATTACTAATGAATCTTTGTCAAATGTGTTATAGTCCAAAGAAGCCTAACTCTAAAGAACTATAGTTAGTGAAGCAGAGGTTGAAAAGCAAAACACATCAATCCTAACTAAAACGTGGCACAACAGGATCTACAGATTCTCTTCAATTATGAAGGTATAAAACTGCAAAAGATGCATCAGAGAAACAGATATCAACACTGTGGAACAAAGAAATCTCAGACGCATAAATAGTGCTCAATTTTCAAAATGGAATACTTTTATTATAATATCAGGTCATTTCAGATGTGTGTTGAAGTAGGATGCAGCCACAGAGAATTACCCACACATAGAGGTAAACAAGTTAGAACAATCACCAGTAGAAAATTAGCATAAAGTTTTCCAATGGGAAATCAGTAGCCTAGATCAGATATTTTGACATGCAGACATCCATGACAATGGGCAATGGGAATCTGACAAGTTTCAAGTTAGACGTGGGAGCGAGTGTCACAATGTTTTCAGATAGCAAAACATGTATTTCCAATAACAATTGAGGAAGTGATCAAGCTAGTTTCACCAATTTTGGTTGGAGGGTTTGAGCTATTGGGAGAGGCTGAATAAGCTGGGGCTGTTTTCGCTGGAGCATCGGAGGCCTTATAGAGGTTTATAAAATCATGAAGGGCATGGATAGGATAAATAGATAAGGTCTTTTCCTGGGTTTTGGGAGTCCAGAACTAGACGGCATAGGTTCAGGGTGAGAGGGGAAAAACGTAAGAGGGACCTAAGTGCAACCTTTCCATGCTGAGGGTGGTGAGTGTATGAAATGAGCTGCCAGAGAAAATGGTGATGGTTGGTACAATTACAACATTTAAAAGACATCTGAATGGGTTTATGAATGGGAAGGGTTTAGGGGGATATGGGCCTAGTGCTGACAAGTGGGACTAGATTAGTTTCGGATAATAGGTCAGTATGGATGAATCGGACGGAAGGGTCTGTTTCTGTGTTGTACATTTCTATGACTCCATGACACTGAGCAGCAAGCAGAAAGCCCCACATTTTCAAGACGTTTAAGTAATAAGCATTTCTACTTAAGAACAGCCCTTCAACCGATTGAGAACAAAAATTAATGGATTCAGGCAGAATCAGAGAACAAAGCAGTCAGTGCACATTGTGTTCTAAGGGCCTAATCTTCCATGGTGAGTTGTGCTCTAGATATCCCTAATTTTTTTCTTTACTTTCTCAGGTAATGTTTGGAAGTAATAGGCATGGATATTCGGATTTCCAGAAGGTGTTTGTTCAACATACCATACGTTAGGCTACTTGATAAGTTAAGAACCTGTGATGTTGCAGATAATGTAATTGCATGGATAAAGGATTGTTTTAGCTTACAGAAGACTTTAAGGATAGCAATTTGAAACTGTCGGAGTTCCCAAAGGACTATTGCTGCTGCCATAGCAATTTACAATATGTATTAATTACTTGGCTGAGGGAAGTGAAGATACTAATCTCAAGTTTGCAGATGACACAGAAACATTGGGAAGACAAGTGGTGAGACAAACACAAAGAGGGATATAAACAGGTTAAGCAAATAGGCAAAAACTTGGCAGATGGAAAATAATATGAGAAAATGTGAGGTTATGCCATTTGGCAGGAAGATTAGAGGGGTTGAATATTACTTAAATGGAGAAAGACTACAGAAAGATACAGCACTGAGGGATTTAGGAGTATCTGTGCATAAATCACAAAAAGCTCGCATACAAGTCCAGAAGCTAAAAGGGAAAACAAATGGAAAGTTGTTCTTTATTTCAAAAGGAATGGACTCTCAAAAGAGATAAGTATTGCTGAAATTGTACAAGGCACCAGTTAGACCATTTCTGAAATACCATGAATAGTTCTGTTCCCCTATCTCAGTAAAGATATACTACCATTAAAGACAGTCCAGAAAAGGCTCATGACATTGAGGTCAGACATAGAGAGAATATCTGATACAAATTTAAATAAAGGAGTTTTACAGGCCATAAAGAGTTGAAAAACCTTATTCAAAGATAAGCAGCAAGCAGTCTGAGGGACAGTTTATGTGTCCACAGTCCACAATTAGTCTAGATCACTATCTTCATGTGCAGGTATCAACATTGGCTTAAAGCACCAAGATAAGGCAAACTTTCTCATCCCTCATCATCCTGAAATCTTGCAAAGTTAGTGCTGAAACACAAAAAGTTTCCAGCAAAACTGTGCTCCCAACAACAGTCAGAATTTCCTGTGGCCCAGTTACTTGCATTCTTCTTATTACAATTGTCAACTTATGCAGCAGATATATATATATATATATATATATTATATATATCTTGTTGGACCATTGATAAGATGTAGGGACAGGCCATCTTCATGCACTTTTTTCAAGTTGGGGACAGACTGTTAGAAAGTGAAATTCACAGCTTCTATAGCTCTAATGCATATATCATGAAATCCACTACATCTTAGAGATGATTGAGTAAAATAAATAATGGAAAATAAAGCTTGCATTTATATAGCACCTTGCACAATTTCAGGGCATCTCAATATGCTGTGTAGCCAACAAAAATGTCTTTGAAGTACAGTCAATGTTGAAAAATGTCAAGATCAATTTATACATTTAGATCCCACAAGCATCAATGAGATAAATTAATAGATATTAGCCTGCATCTTCCATGGAATGGTAATCATTGCCATTCTGCTAAAACTTTACCCTGCTTTGACATTGCTCCATATTTCTTGCCAATTCTTCTGATCCTAGTTTCTCCAGAAACACAGAAAAAGCAATCCTCAAAAAGCCCAACACAGCGCAATACATCCGATGGGGTGAGGAGTTAAGGTTGCAATGGCATAAGCAATTTTGAGCCACTAACTGTCAGATGCTAACTCTAAAGCTCCATTGTGAACATTGATGAATGGCAGTGTAGATGAATGAATGATTGGGTGGGGTGGTAGGTGGATTATGTGATATGGGTGAGGCAATAGATGGTTGAGATAGTGTGCGGGTAGGTTGAAAGCTGGCTGAGATGATAGATGGATCGGGAGGAAGGCAGGTTCGGTTGTGGGCTAGTCAGTTTGATTAGCAGGTGAGTTTGGGTGTGGGGGCTAGCCAAGAGTGGGAAGTTTGGTTAGGTGGTCAGATGGATGGTTGGAATATTGGGGGGTGGTCACGGATCAGGGGACAGTCAGGTTGTCGGATGAGAGTTGTAGTTAAGATTAGGAATCCTGATGAAGGGCACCTGCCCGAAACATTGTTTTTCCTGGTCCTTGGATGCTGCCTGACCTGCTGTGCTTTTCCAGCACCACCCAAACCTTGGCTCTAATCTTCAGTATCTGCAGACCTAACTTTCACCGGGATGAGAGTTGGGTCAGATCAGGAGGTCCAAAGTGGGCAGTCATGTGGTTGGGGTGGGTCAGGTAGGGTTGGAGGTTGTTTGGTAGGTCAGAGAGTAGTCTGGGAGGAGGGGTTTGTCAGTAGTTGCTCAAGGATTAGATGTGAACTTTTCCAGCAGACACTTCCTGGGAAACTCTTCAGTTAAGTCCCACCAGACTATCCAAAATCTCGACTCTAAATCAGAATTGGCGACTTTAGCTGAGGGTCACAGACAGCAGAGGAATTTCCCATTGGAAGTTCAAACTTCCTGGGCAATTTCCATGGAGATCAGAGCATTGGAACCACTGTGAAGTCATGATCTTTATTTTGGCTTGTACTCTGATGCTCTAGGCATCAGAAGATTTGACCCAATATTTCTGTGGATTCTGGGTAATCCAAGATGGAGGATGGGAAAAAATTCTGGCTGTAAGAGCTACTCCTTTTTTTGAGGTAATTTAGATGCTGGAGGTGATTTCCTCGAATTCCAGGAGCAGCAATTACTGTTTTATATGCTGTTGCATTGTTTTGGAACTTTGGAAAAAAAAGTCAAAACAACAGCAGTTTTAATAGGGAGAAGATCAGAGGAAGGAAGCACATGGTGGGGACAGTGCAGGAGAGAGAGAGAGAGAGAACCTGCACAGTTACTG
>NC_057718.1:49831141-49832255 GCF_004010195.1 Chiloscyllium plagiosum
CTAAATTGGAAGGGGACTAATATACTAGCAAGGAAATTTGCTAAAACTGCTTGGGAGGATTTAAACTAGTAAGGTGGGGGGGTGGGACCCAGGGAGATAGTGAGGAAAGAGATCGATCTGAGACAGGTACAGCTGAGAACAGAAGTGAATCAAACAGTCGGGGGAGGCAGGGACAAGGTAGGACTAATAAATTAAACTGCATTTATTTCAATGCAAGGGGCCTAACAGGGAAGGCAGATAAACTCAGGGCATGGTTAGGAACATGGGACTGGGATATCATAGCAATTACAGAAACATGGCTCATGGATGAGCTTAATGTTCCAGGATACAAATGCTACAGGAAGGATAGAAAGGGAGACAAGAGAGGAGGGGGAGTGGCATTTTCTGATAAGGGATAGCATTACAGCTGTGCTGAGGGAGGATATTCCCAGAAATACCTCCAGAGAAATAAGAAAGGGATGATCACCTTATTGGGATTGTATTATAGACCCCCTTAATAGTCAGAGGGAAATTGAGAAACAAACTTGTAAGGAGATCTCAGCTATCTGTAAGAATAATAGGGTAGTTATGGTAGGGGATTTTAACTTTCCAAACCTCGACTGGGAGTGCCATAGTGTTAAAGGTTTAGATGGAGAGGAATTTCTTAAGTGCGTACAAGACAATTTTCTGATTCAGTATGAGGATGTAGAGAAGGTACAAAACTTGACCTACTCTTGGGAAATAAGGCAGGGCTGGTGACTGAGGTGTCAGTGGGGGAGCACTTTGGGGCTAGCGACCGTAATTCTATTCATTTTAAAATCGTGGTGGAAAAGGATAGACCAGATCTAAAATTTGAAGTTCTAAATTGGAGAAAGGCCAATTGTGACGGTATTAGGCAAGAACTTTAGAAAGCTGATTGGAGGCAGATGTTTGTCGGTAAAGGGACGGCTGGAAAATGGGAAACCTTCAGAAATGAGATAACAAGAATCCAGAGAAAGTATATTCCTGTCAGGGTGAAAGGGAAGGCTGGTAGGTATAGGGAATGCTGGATGACTAAAGAAATTGAGGGTTTGGTTAAGAAAAAGAAGGAAGCATATGTCAGGTATAGACAGGATAGATCGAGTGAATCCTTAGA
>NC_057718.1:49833916-49846650 GCF_004010195.1 Chiloscyllium plagiosum
TATCAGAAAGATGTTGTGAAACTTGAAAGGGTTCAGAAAAGATTTACAAGGATGTTGCCAGGGTTGGAGGATTTGAGCTATAGGGAGAGGCTGAACAGGCTGGGGCTGTTTTCCCTGGAGCATCAAAGGCTGAGAGGTGACCTTATAGAGGTTTACAAAATTATGAGGGGCATGGATATGATAAATAGACAAAGTCTTTTCCCTGGGATTGGGGAGTCCAGAACTAGAGGGCATAGGTTTAGGGTGAGGGGGAAAAGATATAAAAGAGACCTAAGGGGCAACTTTTTCACACAGAGGTGATACGTGTATGGAATGAGCTGCCAGAGGATGTGGTGGAGGCTGGTACAATTGCAACACTTAAGAGGCATTTGGATGGGCATATGAATAGGAAGGGTTTGGAGGGATATGGGCCGAGTGCTGGCAGGTGGGACTAGATTGGGTTGGGATATCTGGTTGGCGTGGACAGGTTGGACCAAAGCGTCTGTTTCCATGTTGTACATCTCTATGACTCTATATGTTTGTGGTGTTTCTTGAAGGATATATGCTGGTTTGGATATTTGGAGAACTTCATTGATTTGAAAGAAAAATGTGCCATGGGACTTTTTTGGACAAAAGGAATAACCAGTAAACGTGTGAATGACACTTATGTCTTATATATCGAGATCCAGTATGACCGGAATGTTAATTTACAAGTATAACTTTTTAAGCTTGTTTTTGCCCTCTCAGTTAAATTCAACTAAGAAGATAGATGGGGCCTTGATTTAATATTTCCTTTCAATGCAGTATTTGACTGAAGTGTCAGCCTTGATTTTATATTCCAGTATGAAGTAGGTCATGAAGGGGCATGAAGGTGTCACAGTCACTAACATTGAAGGTGTGTTCATCAATTTCATGGTACAATATGCTTTTTGGTCACACTAATGGGAGAAGTTTAAATCTGGCTGGTAAGAATGAGAGGAGAGTAGCTCAATCAAATGATTGATTTGGAAGAAGCAAGGGATTGTGGAGAAAAGGATTTATATCAGTGAGCAAGGCATGCATAGCATGTCAATTATGTTCAAATCCTACTATGGGTTTTTGTTGGGCTCACTCCATTGCTGATAAGACTTTCATGCTTTACCTTATCAAAAAATGAAAATGTAACATTTTCTTATTCCCATCTACAATTTCTATTTCTATCCTAATCAGTAAGGATGAGATGAAAGCATTCAAGATATATCTGTTAAATAAGTACTTAAAAAATATATACATACTAAAATGTTCCATATGGTAGTAATTCAATACATATAATGAATATTACCCTTCAACACTGGCATATCATCAAAAGACTCTGTCAAGAAATTGATCTGTTTCAATTATAATAAACCTTTTATAATGGAAATGAGATCTTGTTGGTATTTAATTACAATAAAGTGATTTTCTATTTCTCAATTTTAAAATTATACGTCTCAAAATTCATGGAGCTTCTTAAACTGAATAATTTTATTATATAAATGTAAATCTGTCTGAATCTACAAATTTGTTTCATGCAAGGTGATAAAAAGCTATCTGAATTTTAAAAAATGAATTCAGGGACAGAATTACATGCAAAAGAGCTGTTCAAATTATTAACCTGTGAAATGCGAAGCACAATAAATAAAGATGCTAATTTAACAATGGTTTGCTTCATGCAGTTTTCATGCATTAACTTCATTAATGTGACAATGGTCAAGAAAACTATGGAGATTGGAGACTGGGATTTCCAAGTACTGACTCCTCATTTTGCATTAAAAGTGGATGAGGGTGGGGAGAGTGCACTTCTATAGCTCCATCGACACCCAAAGCCAGCTGATCCAAGATTCATAATGTTTGAATTGTAAACTCAAAACTTGCTCAGGCTTCCCAATGACAACCCCCTTGATTTTGTTTTTGAGGCCTGTGAGTCTTATTAAGCAGGAAGAGCTTTAATATCTGAGATGGTATTTGCAGAGGACATCATTCCTGCCGTACCAGACAATTGGTCCATTACATTGCCTGTAAGATCCTTAATCTCCTGAACATCATTCACAGAGGACAGTTTTCCTTCTGAACAAAGTAATTGCACCATGTTATCACCCAGGGACCTTTATTACAATAATATCTTGCATGGAAGGTGGTTGTTTTGCTGAAGCACGTCTTTGAGACTGTATTTTCAAAACGCTGCTTTCACACAGTAGGTGTTTTGAGAGTGTAATAAAACTGTGGATTTCAATGGCTTCATTGTTAAAATCTAGCACTAAATTACTGTTATCCAACTGACGATAAGCAACAGATATTGGTGTAATCAGAGCTGGATAACAGAAGGCTCTCTATGGCAACACTCTCACTTTCTTTCACTCCCCATGATTTCTGCATCACTTGTAAGAGACAAGAAAAAATTTGTTTGATTATGCTTTTCCAACTGACAAAGTGTTACATTAAAACTTCAGTGATTACTTGGATATTACAAAGTAATTGTTGCTTGTAATCATTATAGAGAAGGGAGACCAGACTGTCTACAGTCAACTTGGTTTTTTTTGTATCATTTACTTTGTGCAAAGAAAAAATTCACAAAATTACTGAATGAAAGAATAGAATACTATTCTCAACTTCATTAAAAGTGATTGGAGAATATAAACAGCTCCTGGAACGTTCTTATAAAGTGAATAGTAGAGTGTTTCTGTCTCTCTAAACCTTTGCTTTATGAAATCCATTCAGGTGGAATTAGAACTTTATTTTTTAGTTTACTTCTTTTCTGTTTTTGAGTTCATCATGCCCATAGTTTTGGTGATCTGGTTACAAAATGGCATCCAGCACTGGATCTCTAGTGCAATGTCTAAGATCTGTCTCCTCACATGCTCATTCCAGACTGGTGTCTCCTTTCTTATAGGTGTCAGAGTGACATGATCTGTTCAATCTTCATGATTTAGTGACACCCATTGTAACATAAAGATGATCTTATCTCATCATTTCAAAAAAAGTCTAATTCTCTCACAGTCAAGTAACTGGGTGACATGTTAATGTTGTTTTGCTGGAGAAGCTGGCTGAAATATTTCCCTGGGTCACTTCTATTTTCTCAGCTTTATGTGTGTTGTGTTGCAGATAAAAAGAACATACTCTTCTAAGGCAGGTTGCACTGACTGGCATATTTTGATGAGGGTATTAGCAGAGGCATTAGGAGCATTTGCCAATGTTTACAGAATAGGTTGATTGTGAAGTCAGTCAGCCTGCTGATTTGATTGTAGCACTGCCATTTTCAAGCTCCACACTCAGCTAATCCTGTTTCTTAACTGAGCACATCAGATATACACTCAGCATCAAGGAAGGATCCTCTACTCTGACTTAACAACTCATTTAATACTCTGTTCATAACACTTGTCCTCAATCATCAGTGCCAAAGCTGCAGTGACTTGGCTGGACATGTTTTTATTTCTGAGTTGAAAGATTTGTAGTTCAAATCCCGCTTCAGGACTTAAATAACACAATCAAGACTAACACATCAGTGCAGCAATAAAGAAAGCACTGTCACTGTCCGAGATGTGTTCTTTTGGATGGGACGTTAAACTAAATCCCCCTTTCCACTCAGATGGATGTGACAGATTTCATGTCACTGTTTTGGAAAATAATGTTTTTTTTTTGGTGTCCTGATCAATGTTTAACTCTCATTTAGCACACCAAAAACAGATTATTTGCTCATCACATATCACTGTTTGTGGGAGCTTGCTGAGTTCCAACTGCCTACTTTGTTTCCTACATTACAACTGTGAACATACCTAAACAGCTGTATCAGATTTTGAGTTGTCCACTTGTCATGAAAAATACTATCTATAAATACAAGACTTCCTTTCTTCTTTACTCTAACCATTGGCTTCCAGCATGAGACAGAGATGGAGTTGAGGCAATATGAAACAGATCAGCTGGTGGAAGTAGGAGGAGAAAGAGGGGGAGAAAGGGTCTGAGCAGAAGTCCATATCTACCTATGACCTTCCAGGAACAATTCTCTTATTTCATCTTTAGCAAGAAATAGTGAGAATGATATGCTTATGAAAAAGGTGCTCACTAAAATCTGGCAACCTTTGTAGGCAGACATATAGGTCCTAGGAAGGTAATAGTAGCACATCAACTGGCTGGAAATGTGACTGTGCCATTAATGTTACTACATCAGAAGCCTTCTATGCTGGAACAGGCAACAACTCTAATATCTTGCAGTTTGTGTTCCACTGTGTTTCATTACAGTGAAGGTAGTAAAGCATTGCAAAAGAGAGAGGAATGCAATGTGTTTTCTCTTTCTAGAGAGAAACTGGCAGAGAACACATGTTGCTGCACTAGGTTGTGTCCCAAAGATCAAAAATTTTGCAAAACAATGTTTTAAAACAATCTAGCACAAGAAAAATAAGTTTATCTGAAATATCACAGAAGCAAGATTAAATGATGGCAGGGTATCTTGGCCAGGCAGAGCAACCATCCTGAGGCATATGGTGAGTTGTGGACACTTCATGTGACCTAGATAGAGACATGTGCAGAAAGTCACCAGTTGCACTATCGTGTGGTACAGGTTTGGAACTTGAGTAGTGGCTGAAGTACCCATGAAACACCCACAAACCAGAGAACAAGGTGCAAAGTACATTGGAAGGGTGGGGAGTTTCTTGAACTAGTACTCAGGATAAAATTAATAATGACCATAGGAAAGATATGAACTCATTAATACCAGCCAGCATGGATTTCTTAAGGGAAAATCACAGCTAAATAACCTGCTGGAGTTATTTTGAACAAGTGACAGAGAGTTGATAAGGCTGATGTGGTGCACATAAGTTTCTAGGAGATATTTGATACAACAGCACACAACAGACTGGTGAGGAAAGTTAAAGCTCACGGAATAATTGGAATAATAGCAACATGGATATAAAATAAGCTTAGGGATAGGAACAAAAGTAACAGTCAATGGATATTTTTCTCTGGAGGAAGATTTGGAGGGGTGGTTTTGGGACTCTTGCTTTTCCTGTTTTATATATAAAATATCCAAGTCTTGTTGTGCAATAGGTGATGCAAAATTTGGACGAATTGCAAACTGTAAAAGAGGATGTTGACAAGTTGGTGGAGTGGGCAAAGCAGTTGCAAATGGGGGAGATGGTGGCATAGTGGTATTATTCCTGGATTGTTAATCCAGAGAGCCAGATAATGATCTGGGGACCTAGGTATGAATCCCACCATGGCAGATGGTGGAACTTGAATTCAATAAAATCTGGAATTAAGAGTCTAACGATAACCATGAATCCGTTATCAATTCTTAGAAAAACACATCTGATTCATTAATGCCCTTTAGGGAGGGAAACTGCCATCCTTACCTGGTCTGACCAACATGTGACTCTAGACCCACAGCAAAGTAGTTGACTCTTAAGTGCCCTCTGGGCAATTAGAGATGGGCAATAAATGCTGGCTTACCCAGTGACGCCCTCATCCTATGAATAAATTTTAAAAAGAATAAAAATAAGTTCAGTGAAACCAATTATGAGGTGACGCATCTTAGTATAAAGAATAGAGTGAGCCATTATTACACAAAAACTGCTGCTCTAAAAGGATTTCAGTAGCAAAGAGACCTGGGTGTATAAGTGCAGAAGTCAATATAACTGTCAACACAAGTAGAGTTAGCAACAAATACAGCATGTAGTAATCTCAGTATTATTAATCCTAGCATAGAGTACAAGAACATGAAGATTATGCTGAACCTGTATAAAACAATAGTTAAACTGTATTGTGCACAGTTCTTGTCAGCACACTTTAGAAAAGTTGAGAACATTTTGGGGAAAATACAGAAGAGGTTTATAAAATATGTTCCAATGATGAAAAGTTTCAATATTGAAGATAAATTGGAAAAACCTATACTACTTTACTTGGAGAGGAGAAAGATAAGAGACTTGAATGAGATGGCTTGGACAGTGGAGATAAGGAAACAATGTTCCATTTCATAAAAGAATTGAATGAAATGATACATATATAAAATAATTTGCAAATGAACCATATGTGATGTGTGAAGTAACTTTTTCATATAAAGAGTAGTTAGAGTTTGGAACATACTGTCCAGATGTATGGTGGAAGGCAGGTTTACTTGACACATTCAAGACAATATTTAATTAGAAGAGGTTAATAATCAAGGTTATGGGGAAAATGCAGGAAAATGACAATGAGTCATAATGCTCATTCAGTAACCTAGTGCAGATGGATGGTCTCCTCCTGCATTTTAACAATTCTGTCATTCTATTGTTCTCACAAGATTCCTCCATTTTCCTTAATATTGGCTGCAGGTTTTTTCTAACAAGCCCATGCACCAAGAGTTTTGATTTGTACATCCATCTGCCTTTCTCCTATGCTTCCCAATGAAGTGCCCATATGACTCTTCTGAAACAGAGCTTGTTTGTAGCCTTGTTGTCCAGCAAGCTGGCGTCCCCATTCTATTTGCGTCCTTCTCTGGCTGCAGGGCACTCATATCTGTTGACTCACCATGTGAGGGACCCACCCTGAAGGTCCCGTCTAAATTACACAGTGTCTGCTTCTGAGGTGTGAATTTGAGGTGAAGTATTCTCTTCTTCCACTTCAACTTAAGATTCCTGCTCAGCAATCTAAGTTGGTGGCAGTTTTTGAATACTTAAAAGGGATGGGGCAGCAATGTGATGTGTGAAAGGGTTAATGCAAGAACTGGATGTTGATATGATTGACAGCTTGAGAAATACAAGAGATTACACAACAAGAAGCAAATCAAATGTGAGGAATAGGATGAAGCATGAACACAGCATCATCTTCATTCCTTTCAGTCTCACCTCTGAACACACTCTCTGTCTTGACTACCCCAAAGTCAAAAATCATTCACCAGGTTTTCATCCAACAGGTTTATTTGGAAGTACTAGCTTTCAGAACACTGCTCCTTCATCAGGTAACCAGTCATATAATGAGTATAATCTGTATTGCTACCCAGAAATAGCAAGCATTGATTGATCCTTTGGGGTAGGGAAATGCAGCCATGTCTATCCCCCATCATTAAGCTGATTTTACCTTCAGTTGTTTGTAATCTTCTCCTCCAAGAGACATGGCAGTGAGTACAGGTCATCATGTTTGAGTGATGCATCTGTCATGAATGAAAAGGTATCAGCATCTGCAATATATGAGAGGTGAGTGTGAAGCTTTCTGCAGTCTTACATATGTGAAGATGTGCTGAGGCATATGAACTTTGGGTATGAGTTAGGATTGATCAAGTTTTTGCGAGGTGAGACATTGGGGATTTGGTCCAGCTTAGAATGCTAATGGTGCAGTTTGTAAAATATGACATTTGAAGATTAATTCACCTATCTTGAACATTCACTTGAGATCACTGAATTTCTTTCAGTTCCTTAGGCTCCAGGTCCTTAGAAGTATAACTCTAGCATTAACTTGTAGAGCAATCTACTCTCATTCCCCACTTGGGGTTTAACTCAAGTGCCTCTTGGTCTCCCTGGGGATAGATGATATCTCTCTTTCTGTCAACCTTCTGCATCAAGTATTCCAGTGCTGTGTTAATGAGAAATGGAGAAAGTTTGCATCCTCATATCCTTCAAGCAATACTTCCTCCTTCCTAAGCAAAATTATGACCATAGTACAGAACTTCATTCAGAAACTACACAGCCATCAAAACCCTATCATCTGGAAACAAAAGTAGAGAATGTGGTGCTGGAAAAGCATAGCAGGTCAGGCAGCATCTAAAGAGCAGGAGAACCAACATTTCAGGCATATGCCCTTCATCAGGATTCCTGAAACATTGATTCTCTTGTTTTTTGTGCTTTTCCAGTTCCACACTCTTGACTTTGACCTTAAACATCTGCAGTCCTCACTTTCTACCATCTGGAAACAAAGTTTAGTCTCCAACCTCCATGGCTAAGTGCTGAAGAAATAATGGTTAAAACATGTGGGATGAATACAAATAAAAATGTCAATGTTATTCTTCAGCAAAACCTACAGAAAACTGCACAATTGTAAAGACAAAAATGATCTGGCATTATATGGCTAAATCTTTTCACAACAATGTGAAATTGCTGATATTGAATACACATAAAGGACCACCATCCTGGAGATCCTTGTGTTGACAACTAGTTAGAGAATAATGCTAGTGCAGATAAATACAAGCACAATCTGATAAAGAATGCTAGGCCCACAGTCTTACTATGTTACTGGATGCAAGATTGGCCAAACAGATTCATTAACATGACTGCTACCTAGCCCCAGTTTTCCAAGAATATATTACAGAAAAGAAATATTGTTGGAACTTCAAATGGGAAACTTAATTACCATGAGAGGGCCTTCTTACCTAAAATGAAGTAATTATTAGCAATGGCCTATTGTTCATACATGAGGGTCTTCCACACCATCTTTAATTATACAAGAGCAGCAAATGCATTGTAAATATCTCAACATAACTTAAATTGCTAGACTTGTGATGGCAGAATCATTGGCATAAGTCACATCCACTTCAGATTTATTTTAACCTAATAAGTCCCACACTCTGAGGATCCAAGTATTGTTATTTTGATATTTGGTAGATATCCTTGTTTTCTTTTGAAGTCTTGTGTTTGCATGAAGCAGAGGTTGAAATTTGGATTCTCAGATATTATTTCCTGTAAGGATATTATCAGTACAATGATTTCAATATTTTGTCGTAATTGTAGCTTTCTTATAATTGTAAATTCATTCATTTATTTAAAATCTAAATTAAGTCATCTAGTCATTTGTATCAAATGCTCTGGGAACCCAACTCTTATTCTGAGGCGTTTCATCTGGACCATTAACAATGTGGCAAAATTACTAGCTAAATTAAAGTTTAAGTTTATATAGTAGGGTTTATTAATCCAAATTGCCATCAGAAAGAATGTAACATCCTTGAATGACTTCTACTTTTGGGTGGGGAGCTAGTTGGGACCTTTTGTGTTGAAATGTCATGTTCCAGAGTTTAACTTCCTCAGACTAATATTGAGGGAAATTAGTTGAGGAATGTCTGACTCTAACAACTTCAAATAATGGATTACAACTGTAAAAACACCAGAACAGCATTCCCTTCATAGCGAGAAAATATTCCATTATTCTTTCCTACAGTTAGTTGGATTTCCTGATCCAGCCCACACATTGGCAGTCAATTTTTCTTCTCCCTTCAACAGATGCATCTTTAACATTTCCTCATTTATGGTTACTCCCTTTGTTGGCTGTATTTTCTATCCACAGGACTACTCCTTAACCTTCCATGACAAATGTCTATTTCATGTCTCCTTCACGCTATCATTATCGATGTGAATTACTCTTCTTCAGTTCAATTTTATAAAGTCTTCTGTCTCTATGCCTGGCATCAGTTTTCATTGCATATACTGACTATTAAATTTACATTCTTGCTCATCTGTAAGGTTCAGTTCTACATTGTGTAACATATTTATAACTGAACCACTGAAGAAGCAAGATATATAATTTTTCTTCCTCTATGAATATGTAAAGGAGTCAAATATCATCTCAGGCACTGTATCAGTGATTATCAGCATCTTCTTCATGAGTATTGCTTCTATTCAGAAATTTTGGCAACTCGTTCTTTGGTACAAAGCAGGTAGTTCCTATCTTTGGGTGCCTTAGCCATAATCACGTGAAGGGATCACTTATCCACCATAGAACTTGCCTGATTTTTATTTCGTTGTAACTATTGGACAATAATTGGGCAGGTTCTATAAAGCATTCCTGATGTAATCCACGAGATTTCGGCCAAGTAACAAAGGTCAGAAGGAAAGCCTCCATTGTGACCCCAGCTGATGCTAATACAGGACAAGTCAGATCCCATGATGAAACCTAGTTTGAACGATCATATGTTTTCTTTTTTCAACTTTGTTACCATAGATGTCAGTCACTGAACATATTCATATAATGCTGCAAATGTATTGATTAAAAAAGAACATAAGTTTATTTCACAAAATAAAAAAAAGCTACAGATATACTACAACTTGGAAAAAGAAAATCATAAACTGTAAAACCAGAAAGATTCAAACCTTTTTCCTAGCAATATCATTTACAGTCACTTATCCCCAGTGATGTATCTCTCCAACTTCACCTTCATTTCTTACTCAATGCAAACTTTCTTCCCTTTCCTCACACTTGATTCTCTTTGTCTCTCCATAGGGCACATACATAAGCTGACACAATAACTTTTCTCAAGGATCTCTAAGCAAAATCCCAGGACTTTTCTTGTTATTTTGACTTCTTTTAGGCTGTTAAACAGCACATCTGTTGGTGTGGGTCTTGTCTTCTGAGCTGACTCTGCTTCTACAGATCATAAAAGCTCAATTTAGCAAACAATTAATTTGTCTCACTAGCTAATTTGTCTAATCTATTAGTTTAACTCACACAATTTCTTGAAAAATGCACTTTTTTTTTAATCAACTATACAGTTCTGACTCTTTTCAGAAAACAAATCACCTTCACAGAACCAAAAAAACAAAAAGCTATTTACTTTTATTTTACAAGCCAACTTCTCAAATAATGATGATAGACTTAAAATTGTCATCATACTTCCTCCAGGAAAGACATGAAAAGGTATCTTTAACAAGCATATTTATTTTCCGTCAAAATTTCCTCTTATCACTGTTCTATTTTACTTTCACAGAAATAACACTATTCTATACAAGTCCATGTTGATCACAACTTTTGATTTCCTCCATATATGCTCTTGACAAAGCATTTACGATAATATGGTCTTTTGTTACCACATAAATGATTTTCAAATTATACAATTTTAGCATTAAACTCTAAAGAAACAGTCTCAGGTTTTTATTTGAAATATTCAAAGTGGTTAAAGAATTACACTCCAAAAGAAAAAAAAATGTGGAGTTGAATTTCAAAAATCGTTACAAAGACAACTGAATATTTCAATTATTTTTTAAAAGTAACTGACTGGCCAATTGATCCTCACCTTGTCCTCCTATAAAAAGACTGATGTTGTTCATTTCAACAGCCAAGTTAAATTACTTATTAACATTTGGTTCTGCTAAAACCACAGCATTAATCAGTAAAACTTTCACGTTGTTCAAAGAACTCAGATGTCCTTTTCCATTCAATTTTTTTGTCTTTTTTTAACCAACGGTTTGGAGGAACCATGATAGTATTGAAACTAAGAACACATAACAAAATTCATGAGTATCAATATACTGCAAAACTTCACATTGATCTTGCCATAGAAATTCCAAGATATCACTTATTTTTATTTTTGTAGGTGCTACTTGGCCTTGTCACACACCACAATTATATAATCCTTCTCAGATTATATAACATAATCCTAGAAGTTATGTAACCCTTCGAATCCATATTAGTCAATTGTTGAAAGATTTGCTGGGGCATTTTTCAAAACAAATAGCACGATTTTATTGATACGGTTTTTATTGAAAATGTTCACCTATTCCAGCAAGTGATTCTTTGATTCCGCCAGTCATTTTTTCCAACAAAGTGTGCTCGTCCAATCCTCTCAGTAGACTCCTCCAATCTTGCAATTATGTCGACTCTGCCTTTCTTACACATTGAAGTTCTGGTCATCTATACATAATTGTTGTGACATACCTGGTTTTGGCACATTCATGATTGGTAAACTCCAGCAACAATGACTCAATTCAATAATATCATTGACCATCATGAAGTTGACTTCTCCTCTGCTTTAGGCTATCCTTTCTGTCTTGAGTCTGCAAGGTTTTATGGATAGCATATTCCCTACATTAATAACTAAATGTATCCTTCCTGGCCTTGCTACACAAATCAATGTATGAATCTACAACAACTTTCATAATGTGGAGGGAAGAGCCTAATGGTACTATGGCTGGACTGTTAATTCAGAGAACTAGGCAATATCCTGGGAACAGGGAGGAACAACAGATGAACAAAATTTGGACCCAACCAGGACAACCAGTACCTACAACAAATCCGAAGACTCCAGAAACAGACCTCCCTCCAGATCCTCCGCTCCACGCTTGCAGCCATGCGCCGCTACCTACATTCTCTGCAGTCAGCCCTACCCCAGCTCAGGACAACACTCTCACAGACCTGCAAAGGACCTCTACTGTTCTTCATCCACAGAAGAATCCACACACTAAACAAACAGTTCTTCCTAGCCATATCGGAAATTAAAGACAGTAAGTACCAAAAATTTTCATGTACTTACCCCCACACTCCGGATTCCTCAACCATTCCAGTATCTTCCATCGGCCTCTGGAACCGCTCGGGCGCCATTACCCACGCGGCCGCTGCAGCAACTGTCGCCGCGAACCATGATGTCACTTTCGCCCTCACCGACCATGCAGCCTCCGCGATCGCCGCCCAGACAACCGCCTCCACAATCGCCAGGAAGACCATCGCCGACAGATTCGCGGCCTCTGCAGGGTCCACAGCCACCAGGAATAACACCGTTTCTGCCGTTGCCGCAGCCACTTCCATCCCCGGAGTTGCCGTCGCCGCATCTACTTCTGCCCCCAGTGACGTCATTCACCTGCACAACGACCACGCCGCCTCCCCGCCTCCATGCTGATCTCTGTCACCATGCATAACCCTGCCCCCATGCCGATCTCCATCACCATGCCGAACCCTGCCCCCACGCCGATCTCCGTCACCATGCCTAACCCCGCCCCCACGCCGATCTCCGCCTGCACGCGTAAACCCACTCCCACACCGATCTCCGCCCCCATGCCGATCCCCGCCCCGCG
>NC_057718.1:49850790-49911368 GCF_004010195.1 Chiloscyllium plagiosum
GGTGTTCTTGGAGAAGGAGCACGCGGTGTCGACCAACACCCTGGAGTTGTTCAGGGAGAGGTGGGCGCCGCAGGGAGTGGAGTGCATCATTTCTCCCTCCAAATCTATTTTGATTTAGTCCCTACCCTCCCCCTCACTGTTTTGATCACATAGTACTGCCCTCTGATGTGAAGGGCAGTGTTTGTCACTGGCCACCCCGGTGTTTTCCTATCTTCCTGGTGGTGGAATTTGAATAAAGATTCATGCACTTTGTGTCTTTCACTGTGTCTCACACCTGCACACACACACCATAGAAAAAAAAAACTAAATAAAACCATAGCAGTTGCTGATAATGCACTGATACCAGAGGACAACAGGTTGTTGGTGTGGAATGTGTCTGTCTCATTAAAGTTGTAAAGACAGGATCCTGTTCTCTACCTGAAGTGTTAAGGAAATCTTCTATGGTCCTTCTCCACCACTTCTCGTCCATCTTCCATCTGAAGAAGAAAGCTTCCTGGTGAGGACTTTCGTCTACTTGGCCCACCTGGTGAGGTCTGGTTTGCCCCTTGTTGATGTACAGTCTGTTCTGATATAATGTGATAGTTCCATTCTCATGCAAACTCATGTTATAAGAAAATTGTGCAATAGCCACTCCATTTAAACTGATGGGGCTGGAATTGCATCATAGCCAATATAGGTAAGGAAAGTTCGCATTCTCCAAATAACTGTCTAAACTCTTCAATCGTGTTAAAGCCAATTCACACTGACGAAACATGCATTATAGCAGAACCAACTGTCATATTTGTTGCGTTGGAGCTTAAACTGTGTTAATCACTTGCCAGAATTCTTTTAGTCAATGATCATGTGTCAACAACCCGTGAGATCAGATGACTATCATTCTTTCCCCCGCTCCATTTGAAAGTTAGTTTTAATTCCTTTGAAGAACAACAACGTCTATTTCCCATAATGCTGCATCCATAATAGGTTAGTGTGGCACCAATAAATCATTTGTTTATATTGGTAGAAGGTTAATTTTTATTGCAACACAGTTAAATGAGATTTCATGCTACACAGGGAATACTAAATATGGAATACTGAAATAACTCAATTTCAAACAGGACTCCAATTTCCAACAACTTCTGTTTTGAATAAGCTCCCTGTCATGGTATTATTTTAACATTTTATCATGGCACAAGCATTGAATTTGTTTCTCATGCTTTTGAGTATTTAATAAATAATACACATTGTTGAGTTTATTTTGATTTAGTAAGGTCTAGTGAAACTTGGTTACAATGGTTCCAGATATAAGGAACAGTACTAACACTAATGTCCAGCGACAAGTTTTTTTCTCATTTTCATTTTCTTCTTGAGTATTTTTCAAGATTTTTTTAACCAAACACATGCACTTTGATTAGTTTTCCTTGGAAATCTGACACAAAGGTCAGCATTCCTGTCCCTGCGCATATGTTTACACAGTTTCTTTACTGAATTTCAGGGGCCTTCTCACTTCATGCTCATTTATCAGATCAAAAGGACACAATCCTTTCCAGGATGGATGGCAAGTCTCATAAAATTTCACCACATTCTTTATGCAATCCTGGCCAACACAAATGTTTTCATATTTTAGCCTGCGTTATCCTAATATTGAAGTGACCTGCCAGTGAAATTTTGTAAGCCACCATAAAATTTTATTATGATACTCAGATGGAATTACTACAGATAGACTGCTATCCATTCCTCATTGGTTTATGTTTGAGACATTCTCATTGTGCAACTGTGAGAACAACAGCTGAAGTTATTTTGTAGTTATCAGTTGTTTCTTTGAAGTTATTTGCAATATTAAGAAAATGGCTCTAGGTAAAGATTCTTCAGGTAATCACAGAGATAGATTTTAATGTAATTATAGATGCACATATATAACAAAATTATAATTTCTAATAAATAATTAGGAAATAAATTCAAACAGAGATAAAATTAGTCTTGGGAAACAGTTTCCTTATCTCTAAAAAGATTCCTGGCATGTCCTGTACAAAATTAATTGTTTGCAACTCATAAGCTAAAGAGTGCTAACAGTAGAAGTAGCTGTAAAACTTTGCATATAACTAACTTTATAATAGAAATTAATATTACAAATCTTCTAACAGTTAGTTAGAACTAACTCTTTTTTTATATGTATGATTGGGACATTAAGTGGGAAAATATGAGGGGTAATGGAATTGATAGAGATAGCATATGGAATATAATGAATAACAGAATTCAAGCAGTTTTTAGAGATAAGCAAGTCTGGAACATGTTCAAAACAGTATGGCCAGTAACTTTAGAAAACAAATTAATAGGATACATAAAAAGGTCCCAAGGCATGGAGATTGCAATGTCTGTTAAACTCCATGAGATTATGAGAACATGGGGCTGTCCATATGAATGCTCATCATTGATTAATGTTTCACAGGATTGGATGTATAGAATAAGGGAAAGACCATGTTGTATGTGATTATTGAAACACAAAATGAATAAAAATGTTGTATGTCACTGTGAAAATCAGAATGTGACATTGATCTCTCTTCTGATCTAAACCAAAGATTAAGAGAATGACTGGGTTCTCACATCGAGGCCAGATTCAGGGAAGTCTTTGGCCCTCTCCCTGCATTAAGATTTGTTGTTCTGGTGAGACAGACTTCAAATAAACTGTTCTGAGCAGTGTTCTCATGAATCAAATACTTAGGGCTTTTTATAGGGCTTTTAATTAAATAGAATGAAGGGGAGGGTTTTCTGGATTCTGGTAGAACCAAGTGCTTGACCAGCCATGGCCATTTCCCTGGACTGGAATCAGGAAAGCCTCTTGATTGATTGTTGTGGCACTTTCATTGACAGTAGTCCTCCAAGGCTTCACTAAGGACTGTACTCCTTTGACTTTCAGCCATGTTGATTTGGTTGAAGCACATGCAGTGAGTTTGCTATGTAAACTATTGTGACATTGATGTAGCACACTGCTGTACAGCCAAGACTGCCACGTGCCTGAATCTTGCCTGCCTCCTGACTGTTTGTCACTGGTCGGGGGTTTTCGCTCCTATGAGGTGTAATTTCTTTTTCTCTCTCTTGAGTGGCATATGCAAGTTTGAGAAAGTAATTAAAATATAGCATATTGACATTGAGAAAGTATTTTTGATTTCCCCTTATGGTTTAAATGGTGAGTTTTGAATCTTGCTAACAAGTGGTGAGGGCCTTATCCATGCATTTGCATTTCATTAGCTGCCCCATTTCTCTGCTTCCTGTTCTCTTCTCCTTCCCTGAGGAATTAGATGGTGCCAATTCCCAACTTGAAATACACAGTGGTTATCTAGTAGTAGCAGTTTGCTACTTGTTTCTCTGGGCCTTCATGCAAATCCACATTCATTACAATGTCCCTTCATGCTCCATGGACACCATAACAAGTCAACATGAGCAAAACACCAGCCTCATCACATCATTTTTTCAGATTAACTCACACACCACTTCAGCAATTCAAGACCTTGCTTTGGAGTTTTGGGCCACTTCCAATCTGCACAATTCTGCCAGGTAACTTAATGTTTACACAGACATGCATTCCATGTAGCAACACGGGATAAGTATTATGGCTCTTAGACTAATTTCTCAGCACTCACTTACTTTGCACCGATTTGGATGCCTCCAGTGTCTATGGATGCATGGGTTTATTTAGCACCAAGGGAAAGGTAGGCAACTCATCTTAGTTTAGTGCAGTGGACAGCAAAGAGGGTAGTGTGGCTGTACAGCAGTGTGCTACATCAATGTCACATCTACATAGTAGTTTACATAGCAAACTCACTGCACGTGCTTCAACCAAACCAACATGGCTGAAAATCAAAGGAGTACAGCCCTTAGTGATGTCTTGGAGGACTACTGTCAATGAAGGTGCCACAACAATCAATCAAGAGGTTTTTCTGATTCCACTCCAGGGAAGTGGCCATGGTTGGTCAAGCACTTGGTCCTACCAGAATCCAGGGAACCCTCCCCCTCATTCTATTTCATTAAAAGCCCTATGTATTTGATTCATGAGAACCCTGCCCCCAGAACAGTTCATTTGAAGTCTGTCTCACCAGAACAACACATCTTTTATTCCAGTTTATATTTACATCACAAATATAGTTATAAAATAGATATGTTTGTATAAGTGAAAGAAACTTTACAATAATATGTGACATCTATGTACCCTCAGTTAGTATTTTTCTTTGTTTTCCACCAACTACATGTAAGTGCATTCCTGACTTCTGTAGCTGGCATGGAGGAAGCATGCACTTCAGTTGGCCCCTGAGGCTTGGATGACTTAGCTGCTCATTCTTGGGAAAGCTTTGGCCTAGATGGGTCAGGCCTACTGAGAGCATCCTCCCAGGATGCAAGTTCGGGTTCCTCAGTTTGAACTTCTGCAGGCCTTGTCATGACTAACAGTGGGGAGTTGATGGTCCTGACATTTCAGCAATGCCCTGAAGGGAAGATTCTGGGGGGCATGTGAGTGTGGTTCCTCTGCCATCTATAAGACTGCCGGCATCACTCCTGTCTCCCTGAGGTGATGTGGCACCTGGAGTGAGGTCAAGATTCTGTTGCCCCTCTTACTTTGCCATTGATGCTGACCATTTACAGAGATACAGTACAGATCCATACGTATATACTAAAGAAAGTGAGTGTGCTGGACCCTGAATCTCCATGGTGATGGACAGCGTGTGTATAAAGGTAATCAGATCCATGCATACTGGAGCCAGTACAGTACTGGTAACATTGGTGGAATCCTGAATCCTTTGATCAGTTTACTGACCTCCTCTAATAAACCAGATTGATTTTCCTGTATGTACAGTTTTAAAAGTTATTAGTTGGCAAAATCACAGTCATCTTTTGCCTGGGGCTGAGCAGTTCCGTGAGTGCCAGAGTTGGCATTTCTTCCTGAAGGAGTTGCAGATACCTGTCAGGGATGTGCTCACTTGTTTGTAGTTCTAGAAAGAGATAAATGTCTCTGAGCTGGTGGAAGGCTTGGGTAAATGCCTTGCCCCTCAGAGGATTCAATAGCTTCTTTGCCAGAAATGGAGGTGGAACTGAAGGTCTCTGGTGCTGTTCTCTTCTTAGCAGAGATTCACTGGGTTGCTGCTAGTGCTTGCACTGGAGAAAAGAATGAGTCACTTGCATAAAGGGATAAAATCTTGTACTGATTATATCTGACTTGGGTATGGAAGAACAATGCAGATAAGTGACAATGAAGCTTACTGAGTTAATCGCACTGTTCTCCAGACAAATTGAGCATTTTTTTCCTCACATAGTGCAAGCAACATTAAGGCCAACATCTCCCCACTGCTCTTTGACTCTCTGTCTCATTGTGAGCCATTTTATTCTTACAATGGAATAAAAGGAGGGTTTGGTGTGATGGAAGTGGACTAAAGAGCATTTACTGATGATACTGGAGTAGGAGAGATGGTGAGGTGTCCCCATTGAGTGAGCATGAAGCTCAGAGGGGAGGAAGAGTTTGTCATTTAGCAGGATGAGGTGGGTGAGAGCTGTTAATTGGACGTGCTGCATGCTGTTGTGAGAATTGCCATCAACGGATCTTTGGTGAAAAGTGTGTGCAGTGGCAGATTTCAGTTGAATGATGGTACTTTAAGAGATGCCTCTTAAATGTCACCATTGTGCCTGCTTCCACCTCCTCCTCTGGCAATGCGTTCCAGGCTCCTAACACTTTTTGTATGAAAAACGTCCCTCACACATCTCTCTTAAATTTGCCCCCTCTCACTTTGAACCTATGGCCTCTTGTAATTGGAAAAAAACATGGGAAAAAAAACCCTCTGACCATCCACCCTATCTATGCCTCTCATAATCTTGTAGACTTCTATCAGGTCTCCTCTCAGCATCAGCTTTCCAGTGAAAACAATCCCAGTCTTTTTAACCTTACCTCGGAGCTAATGCCCTTGAGACCAGACAACATCCTGGTGAACCTTCTCTGCACTCTCTCTAAAGCTTCCACATCCTTCTGCTCATGTGGTGACCCAAACTGTACAGAATACTCCAAATGCATCCTAACAAGGGTTTTATATAGCTGCAACATGGTTTTCCAACTCTTTACTCCATGTCATATGCCTTCGTAATCACCTTGGCCACCTATGATGCTACTTTTAGGGATCTGTGGACTTGCACATCCAAATCCATCTGTCTGTTAATGTTCCTAAGGGTTCTGCCCTTTACAGTATAAATCCCACCTAGGTTTGATCCTCCAAAATACATCACCTCACATTTGTCTGGATTAAACTCCATTTGCCATTTCTATGCCTAAGTCGCCAATCTATCGATATTCTGTTGTATTCTTTCACAATCGTCACAGAGCAAAGACAATCTTTGACTCTCCTCCTTCAGTGCTGGGCATTTCCTTTAACCTGGGAAACTACACTGATGCAGGTCACTACCTTAATCCAGATTGGCTGATTCTGGCAGAATGGCCTCCTTTGCTGGTTAGCAGGCAAAACAAATGGCTATCCTCGCCACCACCCAGTCAACCAAGACTTCCAGATTCCTGTCAGCAAAGTGAGCTTTTATTCCTGACCATGTCCTTGCTAATAACCAGCTCCTGGCTTGTAGCATCTGAAGTGAGCCCTGTGAGTAGTGAACATCTCCCTCTGTCCTGGTTAATGATGCCACAAGGCAGGCGTTGAAGAGCCAAGATGTCTACTAAATGAGGTGAAAAATGGATGTTTGTATGTGAAAAATCAACATGGGCCATGGCATCTCACTCAATAAAGCAAATTGGGCCCTTTATTTATTTTACTTATGAATTTTAACTTTTATCAGTTTATCCTCCATCACCCTGTCACTTTAATTTTACCTGCAAATGTGTATGCGAGTGCATGTATGTATGTGTGAGGTAGTGATTCAAAATGTCTGTGTGCATGTTTGAGAGTGTTTGTGTGTTTGCATGTGTGACTCTGTGAGTGTCTGGATGAGTGTGTCTGTGTCTCTGTATATGTTTTTCTACATGTGAGTGAGTGTATCTGAATGTTTGTGTTTCTGTGTACGTGTGCATTAATGTGTGCGTGTGAGACTTTACCTGAATTAGTTTTAGCAATTAAGTTCCTTAATCACTAAACTCAATTAATCTAGTGGTTTATTTCTCAACACCAAGCTACACATAGCTAAGTTATAATAGGTGCTTGTTGTTTTCCAAAGAGAATGAAGTATTTTTACAACTTTAACCATATATCTACCCATTTCTGTCAGGCAGGTAGGACTGTGCTCTAGTTAGTGTCAAGTGTTTATTGGAACAGGTATAAATGTTTTACTGATTCATCTGTCAATATATATGATCCTGTTTTTGAGAACACCGTCATCTGAATAAATTTTAAAGTTGCAGCGTTTACAAATGCAGTAGTTATTACCATTTTAAACATGAAACAAACAAATTTAGGGCTTATATAATTATGATAAGGCCTTGGGTAGTGTTGTAGAACAGAGAGATCTGGGGTGTAGATATATAATTCTTTGAAATTTGTGTCACACAAAGCCAGGGTGGTTAAAAAGGCATTTGGCACGCTTGCCTTCATTCCTCAGTCCTTTGAGTAGAGGAGTTGGGAAGTCATATTGAGGTTGTACAGGACGTTGGTGAAGCCTCTTCTGGAATACTGTGTCCAATTCTGGTTGCCCCGTTATAGGGAGGATATTATTAACCGGAGGGGGTTCAGAAGAGATTTACCAGGATGTTGCTGGATATGGAAGATTTTAAGTTATAAACAAAGGTTGCATATGCTGGGACTTTTCCCATTGGAGTGTCGGAGGTTGAGAAGTGATCTACTACAAGTTACAAAATAATGAGAGGTATAGATAGGGTTAACTGTAATGGTTTTTTTTCCCTAGGAAGGAGGATTTCAAGAGTGGGGGCATATTTTAAGGTGAGAGGAGAGAGATTTTAAAAAGACATGAGAGGTTTTTTTTACGTAATGGGTAGATCACACGTGGGATGAACTTCCTGACCAATTGGTGGATGTGGGTACAATGACAACATTTGGATGGCTACATGAATAGGAAAGGTTTGGAGGGATGTGGGCCATGAGCAGGCAGGTGGAACTAGCTTAGTTTTGGTTTATGATTGGCATAGACTGTTTGGACCAAAGGGTCTGTTTTCATGCTGTATGACTCCATGATTCTATGACTATCACTGCTTGTTTCTTAATAGATCTCTTCTTCATACTACGATGATTGGCTTAGTGAAGTGCTTGTCATTAGTAACTGAAAATTGTGAGGGCCCTTTTGTGGCACAGGGGTAGTGCCCATACCTCTGGATAAGGAGGCATGAGTTCAAGTCCAGCCTGCTCCAGAGGTGTGTATTAACATCTCCTAACATGTTGAATAGAAAAATAGATAAACTTAAAAAATAATTAACTGAAAGTTGTAAGCCCCATCAACAAAGCTATTGCCTATGAAGTATTTAAGAAGTAAATGGAACAACATCTGGCAACTGATGCAGTTCAGTAAGAGGGGCAGTGAAAGAGGATCCCTCTGCAAGATGTTGGATTGGAGCAGGAAATCCCTATGTCGATTGAACTCAAGAGCCATGACTTTTGTTCCTGGTAGGGTGCACAGAACAGAAAATGTCCAGCTCCATGAATCCACTTTAAATAAGATTTCTCACACTTCCTTTCTTTGATGTGGGGTGGAGGAGCGGGATTGGGTGACCTAGGAAGAGACTAAGATGTTGCCAGTTCCCATGCTGAGCAGAAATCACTGTGGTCAAACTTTAAAAATAATAATTAGAACCTAAAACATTGCTTCTGCTCTCACTTGACACTGTCCATGTCCCAGCTCTCCAGCCCTCTTATGCTCACCTACCTACACCCATGATCACTGGTACCTGTTCTGATCTCCATATCTTGACTTCCAGTCACCGCAGACTCCAAAATCCCATTTCTGCCAAGGCAGCTGATTTTTTTTTAAATTGCCAGCTACGTCTGGAAGCCATGCTTGTATTAATAGTCAATGCCCATCCCGTCTCCAAGAAAATGAGAAATGCTGGGTTTGAGACTGGGGCTTGGGATTCCTGATGTCTTCTAGCATTATCATCACAACTAAGACTCTCTCTAATTTAGTGAGGGATAACTATCAACATGCCTGTACTTCACAGCCAATGAGTAAAAAGCTAACATTTATTTTAGAATTGTGCATCGACCTAAACAGGCAGCATTGGATTGAATTTACAGGTGGTTATTTTACCTTTCAGGGTCTATGTTTTAGGGTGAGAATTAGTTAAATCTTTGCTGTTTTCTATATTAAGGAGTACCAGGAAATGTGTACCTTATAATGACTCGACTACACTGTTTGATCGTGTTGTCCAGGAAGAACTTATACATTAATATATGACATTTACCACTAGGTGGAGTACAGAGCAAGCATTCATCCAGACAAACCAGAATATATCCCTAAATGAGAGATGCTAAGAATTGTTGAGACACAATTGATACTGATAACTAGGTGCACAGATCACTAAATGCTGTCACTACTCCCTCACTCACCATCCTCTCTTCTCTTTCCTCATTTCTCTCTCTTTTTTTCCCAGTTCTTTCTCTGATTTTACCACCTTTCCCTTTTTGGAATTGCATCCTTTCTTCCGATTGTTTCTATCTTACTCCCCTGTTTCCTCCTCCGTGTATCCCTTTGTTCTCCAGTCACTTCTCCACTCCTGTCTTCCCTGGCATTCTTTCGTATGAAATAAAAACCGAAAGAACTGCGGATGCTGTAAATCAGAAACAAAAACAGAAGTTGCTGGAAAAGCACAGCAGGTCAAGCAGCTTCTGTGAAGAGGAATCAAAGTTATGCAATGACATGTGCTTTGCAGACCTATGTAAAATGGCTAAAGAATGTTACCCAAGAATGAAGCTCTTGAAGAAAAGGTTGAGATTTTATGATGGAATGTTGCTCACCCAAAGAGGATTTATGAAGTTGAGAACCCAAATGCAATCAGAAAGACAAAGATACCCATTTCCAGAAGGTAGACACTATGTAAAACCTACTCACCTCAGCTGAAGCAAGTCAGGTTTGGAATGATAATCCTATAAAGCCTGTAAAAGATTTCCAATATATTTTAAGTTACTAAGAAATTAATTACTGAAAAAAAAACCCATGGAGGATTCCAAAAGTAATGCAAGTTTATGGACTGCCTGAAGATCATGAAGCAGGAATCCTTTACTCTACTGGCATCAGGTATTTATAAATATGAAGGTTAAACTGGTTGGAGGAAAATATAGAGGTGGGTTCTTTACACAGAGAGTTGTGAGAGCATGGAATGCATTGCCAACAGCAGTTGTGGAAGCAAAGTCATTTGGGGACATTTAAGAGACTCCTGGGCATGCATATGGCCACAGAAATTTGAGGGTGCATACATGAGGATCAATGGTCGGCACAACATCGTGGGCTGAAGGGCCTGTTCTGTGCTGTACTATTCTATGTTCTATGTTCTAAACTAGGAAAACAAAGTATTTACACAGAATTAGGAGGGTAGTTCACAACTACTTCAGGAAGTTCTTTGCCAGTCTCTTCCTTTCTCTGTAAGGCTTCCCTCTGCTAATGACACTGTTTCCTTCAGAGGCGATCTGCTTGACTGCTTAAGCTGCCCTGATTGGTGCCCTCCCTCACTGTTGCTGCCTACTGTTGAAGGCCCAGTTAGACAAAGTGTATTTTCATTGGACTTAGCTGTGTTCCTGATGACTATCATCTCAAAGTAGATGACAGCATGAGACACATTCAGCATCTGGCGAGAAGAATTCCAATAATAAGATGAAGAAGATAAAGAATGCATTTGACAGATGTCTGTGTTTTATTTTCATTTATTCCTGTGGAGTAAGTTCAGTATTTGTTGCTCATTCTTAATTGCCCTTTGTAGTTAATACAGGTAAGAACCAGGCTAAAAATAGAAAGTTCAGAGGGGAAATGAGAAAAAGAAATAACAAAAGCCATGAGAGAGTATGAGAAAAAGCTTCTTGCTAACCCAGAAAGGAATCCAAAAGGCTTCTATTGACATACAAAGAATAAAAGAATGGTTAAAGAAAACAGTTGTTTTGAGACAGGAACTTATACTTGGAGGCAATGAGCATGTGCAAGGCATTACAGGAACACTTTGCAGCTGTTTTTACAAAGGGAAAAGATGTTTCCCAAGTCACAGTGAAAATTCACATGTTCAAGATAATGGACAGGCTAAAAATTGGTGAAGAGGAGGCATTAAAAAGACTAGTTATGTTTGAAGCTAATAAGTCACCTGGATTGATTCACATGCATCTGAGGATAGTGAGAGAAGTAGGAGTAGAAGTTAAAATGGCACTGGCTGCAATCTTCCAATCCTTGTTTTGGGAGTGGGAGCAGCACCAAGAGAATTGCAAATGTTGCAGCCTTGTTTAAAATATGTGTAGTGGTAAACACAATATCCACAGCCAGTCAGTTTAACTTTTGTAGTGGGAAATCATTTAGAAAGGATAATTCAAGGCAAAATAAATTGTTGAATGTTGGAGTTTGAAGACGACAATGCAGTTGATGGGATGTACATGGAATTCAAGAAGCTTTTCAATAAAGTACCACATCACCAGCTTGTAAGGTGATCAACCAACTACACAGTGAGAAATGTTTTACTGGGCTCCGAGGTGTATTTAGATGATATGGCAATGTTTTTCTCTAAAGGGTTACTAATATTCGTAACAAAAACAGGATATTTCTGAAACATATAACCTTTCTAAATTGGAAACTGTGATTGTGTTCCTAAGTTTTGGATGTAGGTTTGCTCGCTGAACTTGAAGGTTCATTTCCAGATGTTTCATCACCTACTAGGTAACATCTTCAACTAGCAAAACTAATGTCATTTACAAAATACCACATAGGGACTGTAACAAACTCTACATTGGACAAACAGGCAGAAAACTAGCCATCAGGATACATGAACACCAACTAGCCACAAAAAGACATGACCCTCTCTCACTAGTGTCCTTACATACGGATGAGGAAGGACACCACTTCGTCTGGGACAACACGTCCATTCTAGGACAAGCCAAACAAAGACATGCACAAGAATTCATAGAAGCACGGCATTCCAACCAGAACTCTATCAACAAACACATCAAGTTAGACCCTATCTAATTCCCCCTGAGGAAAGGAACAGGAAGTGACCTCACCACAGGAAATAACATCACCAACCCAAAGAAACCCAAACATATAGATAGAAAGCCAGAATTTTTAGCAGTGCTTTGCCTGAGGCCCACTGAAGATTTTACCTAGTAGGGTGACAAAACATCCGGAAATGAACCTTCAACCTCAGCGAGCAAACCTACATCTAAAACCTCAACCTGAGCTACAAATCTTCTCAAAACTCGCTGTGCTCCTAAGTTACAAAAACACAATCCTATCACTCAGAATTTTCAGGAGTGAATGATGCATTTGTTAGTTCATAGGAGTTCATGGTACTTTATTTCCATGTCAATGTTAATCTTAGTAACTGTAGGAGCAACCTACTTAACAAACCTCAGAAGTCAGTGTTAAAAGCTCTGGCTGAAACATAGCTCATTCAGATCCCACTCTGGACATTATGATGAATTAAAATGTTTAGACAGCTTCTCTGCTGTTGTGATTTCTCTTATAAATCTGAAATCTGTTTATATGCACATAGTTGTACACAGAAACATTGTGTAAACACACTTGTTGGAAAAGTACAGAATGCTTTTTAAAGCCTTATATATCTTGCTTATAACACATTTCTTGTACCTGAGGTATCATTGTTCAAACATATTTATAACGCCACTATTCACCAGAAAATATTACATTGTAAAATATATTATAAAAATGCACAGGGGAATAAAAGAGATATTAGCAATCACCAAACTCACAACTAGAATCAATGATACTCCCTTAATTGTGACATGGTTTTGTAAGTTAAGCTGAGGGGGAGTTCTCAGCATTATAACCACAGAGATGCACAAACGTCAAAAAAATGAAGAAGAGAATCAAATATTCATTGAGTAACTGATAAATTTTTTGGCTAAGTTGAACTAATAGCTACTTAGTTTGAACACCTTCATAGAGACAAAGTTGCAGAGGACATAACGTTTGAAAGAGATTGTGAATTTCTCCGTTTGTGGCCCAAGATAACATCGTAGACTCAATAAACTGATTTCCTCTCTTCTTATTAATACAATCATAGAATCATACAGTAGAGAAGAGACTCATTATATCTGCAGAAATGAAAAACCATTCTAAATCTACACATGACCTATTTTCCAGCACTTTTCCGATATAATTGAATATTGAATGCTCATTGGTCATATAGGCTGACTTTGTTGGAGTTGATGTTCTCTGGAATTAGGCTCACTGTCTCCGGAAACAGTTCCAAGGTGACCACAAGGCTGTGCAATGATGTGATTGGTTCCCCTCACACATACTCACCTCCTGACAGGAAGGCAGGCCACACCTGTAGCTCTGAGACCGGTCTACCATTTCTTAGAGGTCCTTGTAGGCTTCATGAATCTGCAAAAATCTAGCCAGTAACTCTGAGACGTCATTTAAATATCACCAGCTGGTTTCCTGTCCAAAAGTGACATAAAATCTCAACATTTAAATTCCACTCAATAAGTTGGTTGGCGAGATTGACTTTTGACCACATCCCTGAAGTATCAGATTCTGGGGAAATGGCAGGAAGTTGGGATCTTGTGTAGTTTAGGTTTTCCTTGATGTGTTTGGGGCAACAGTCTCACTTCTTTCCTCACAAACAAAACCTTTTTACACTCTCTTCTTCAGGACAAGACTGACTTTCGCCGTGATGGCATCGATGCTTATGATTAAGATTTGGTATGCACATGTAAATTATGACTTGATCCTTGAGGCCAGCTTAGCAAAGCTGATGAAAATCTGCAATGTTGAAGTCTCAGTAGCTTTCCTGAGTGTAATCAATCTAGACAATCGTCCGGTTCTGCGTATTTAATTTAATCCTTTCTCAAAAGATCAGGATTGAAATACTAAATGAGGAAATGCCTGCAGAACAAAGACTTATCAACAGTATTGACAATGAGGTAAGATTTGACAAATCAAACAAAGAAACAGGAAATGAATTTGTGTGCTGGGTTTTACCTGACCCCCAGTCAGCAGGCCTCAGAATAAATGTTCTCTTTGGTGTTCTTATTCCAATTCACCCTCATTGTCATCCATCCCTAAACATTTTGGAGTCAGTCACACTATGATGAGGATCTGCAAGCCCAGCATGGAGGACAGATCAATTTTTGATGACAGGTCTCCTTTGTTAAAGGCCTTTTATGATAAACAGGAAAACTGCAATTTTTTTTAGCAGCAAACAATATTGAGACTAGGTTAGCAGCTAAGATTCTATGAATTAAGTTTTTAAATGTCACCGTGGGATTTGAACCCTCAATCCCAGGGTAGCCATTAGCTTTCCTGTGATAGCATCCATATGCTATCATCTCAGCCCATCAGGCCACCTTGAGGAAGAAGATTAGAATCTACAAGACATACATGGTGCTATCTACGGGGCTGTAGGTGATAGGAGATTGCAACAATATTTTCTCACAAAAAGGACTATTGGTCAACTATATGACCCACTTTAAAACCGATTATTACAAATTCCAGAATATTCAATATAAAAATTGAGAGGGTGGCTAAATCTCTTGGCCATCCAAATTATAATGGAATCACAGAAACAATAAGGAAGTAAATGTCACAATGACACAAGGCATTTCCTTGTTGGGTGATTCTTTAGTGTTGCTGTAATATCACAGTGAATGTTGAGTTCAATAACTTTATTGCATGAACACTACCCTCCATTTGAACTACAACTCCTCCTCCCCTCACTCCCACCATCTTGTCTGCATATGTGTGCTCTCTGCAGAGCTGACCTATTTTCTGCTAATAACATAAAACATTAACATCTATTCTTCATCTATATCAGTCCTGTACTTTTAATTTTGTTCTGGGCACCCTCATCATCTGTTCTGGTTGCGCCTCAGTTCTCCCTTTGTTAACCATGATAAAAAATATTATTTTCCAGCTGTCTTCGGTTCCAAAGCAGAGTCCTATTGCATTCAAAGAGTGAATTCTATTTCTTTCCCTGCAGATGTTGATAGACCTGCTCAGTTTCTCAGCATTTCCAGCTTTTAGTTTAGCTGGAAGCATCTACAGCATTTTGCTTTTATTTGACCATTTGCATTAAACATTTCCAGCAATTTGATGTTGGCACAGCAGAAGCAGTTCTCAGGAATTTATTGGCCTTAGCAGTGCAACTGTGACATTGCCTCATTGTTGGTATAAAGCACTTTGATGTGTCCCAAAGCTGTAAAAGACATTATGGAAATGTAAGCTTAACATCACATGCTTACTACATTAGCAATGTTGAATAAACAGCAAGGAGCAGATTGTATATCTTTCTGTCCCCACTGATTATTTACACTTATTGCAGTGTGAAACTGGTGACACTAGCATAAAGCACAGCTGAAGAATGTGTAAATTATAATTTGCGAGTTCACATGGTAGTTAGCTGTAGCGAGATGCTTCTTGCACCTTGGCGTATGAGATCATTTGTTGTATTATTACAAATGCACACATTAATCAGAGACATAGAATGACTCCCGTATTATGAAATATAGCCTCTCAAGAGATTGTGGTTTTAAGTCAGAGTTGATACAGACCAGATCAAACCCCCTCAAACTATTCAGAAGATAGTTGAACCTTTTCTTAGTTCAAAGCTAAATGTAAGATGTAATTCTATTGCTTCAAATGATCCAGGTTAAAGCAACACATACTTTATTCATCCACTATGGTTAGATATAACAAAAGAAAGAAGCATTTGGAATAATGTACCTCTATTGGAAAATTTAACAGAATAATAGGCACAGTAACTATTATTAATTACATCTCATAAAACACATCCTTGGCAAACGGTAAATTCAGAAAACATTATCTCACATGAAATTCCAATAGCACAGGAGGCCAAACAAAAATCAAGAGAAAATTCTAAGAGAGAGTGTAGTAGCCAGGAGAGATTTACTGCAGCTTCCAACCCTGCTGAGACCCCAGCAACAAATTCTGGAAGCTAAAAACTAAAAATGTTGGTTCTGTGGGAGTTTGGCCCCCCACTTATTCAGGCTGTTTCTATTGTTCCAACTCTAACAGAGAGACCCCAAAGCCTCACAAGCTGTTTACTCTAGTGGGTCTGGTAGACTGCTCATCACATTTGCCTTAACATCTTTCTCTAAACTAAAAGGACAAAAATGTACCTCTTAAAGCTACAGTCTTGTCACAGAGTAATGACCAAAAATTGAATAAAGACAGAAAAAATGGAGAATGAGAGAAAGATAGCTAGATTTTTTTTTAAGAAAAGTAACATGGTTAGAGTTTCTATAAACATTTAAAGAAGAAAAGAGTTAACCAAGTGGGTGTTGGTTTCTATTGAAAATCAGGCTGAAGAATTAGCAATGGAAAATAAGAAAATAGCAGGTGAATTGAACAGATATTTTGCATCAGCTTATACTATAGAGGATAAAAGTAACATCCTGAAACATCTATAAGGATCAGCAGAGAGCAAGGTATTCAGGAAAATAACAATCACCAGAGCGGTGTTACTATGGAGGGCTAACATATTGAATCCTGATGGATCTCATCCTCAGCTCTTAAAAGAAGTAGCTAGTGAGATAGTTCATGCCTTGGTTTCAATTTTCCAAAACTCTCTTATTTGCAGATGGTCCCATTAGATTGGAAGATAGTGAATGTAATGTTTTTATTCAGAAAGAAGTTCTGTAGGCCATTTAGCTTAACAGCTGTTGATGGGAAAATGTTAGAAACCATTATTAAGTAAGTTATAATATGACACCTGGTTAATTTCAAGATAATTAGGAGAAGTCAAAATGCTTTTATGAAAGGGAAGTTATGTTTAACCAACCTATTGTACTTTTTTGATGAGGTAACATGCTGTGGATACAGAAGAACTGGTGGATGTGCTGTATTTA
Source organism: Chiloscyllium plagiosum (assembly GCF_004010195.1). NCBI lineage: Eukaryota > Metazoa > Chordata > Chondrichthyes > Orectolobiformes > Hemiscylliidae > Chiloscyllium > Chiloscyllium plagiosum. Next base: position 49,867,773 of record NC_057718.1, read on the forward strand.
GATTTCCAGCAAGAATTTGATAAGATTATTACAAAAATGAAAAGCTCTTGGTGTGTAGTGGTAGCATGGATCGAAGATTGATTGCCTAACAGGAAGCAATAAGCAGGCGTGCCTTACGTGGGTTGGCAAGAATGTAATGAGTGGTGTGTTACAAGTTCAGTGCTGGGACCTCAACTGTTTACAATTCATCCAAATGGGCTAGATGAAGGAATAGAAGCATTGGGTGCCAAATTTACTGTCGGTGCAAATGTAGGTAGGCAAGTTGTAAAGAGGAGAAAGTGAGGTCTGCAGATGCTGGAGATCAGAGCTGAAAATGTGTTGCTGGAAAAGCGCAGCAGGTCAGGCAGCATCCAGGGAACAGGAGAATCGACGTTTCGGGCATAAGCCCTTCTTCAGGAATGTTTGAGAATGTGGCTGAAGAGCTTCTGTGCAGAGGAGATGACCTGAGGGGTGCAGTGAGAGAGGGACTCACTGAAATCTTTGTAGAGGGAGGAAGAGAGCTTCTTCAAGGAAGGCATCCTTGTAAGAGGATTCCTGAAGAAGGGCTTATGCACGAAATGTCGATTCTCCTGTTCCCTGGATGCTGCCTGACCTGCTGCACTTTTCCAGCAACACATTTTCAGCAAGTTGTAAAGAGGGCACAAGGAGATTATAAAAATGATTGATAGATTAAATGAGTGGGCAAAGATATGACAAACAGAAACAATGTGAGAAAATGTGAAATTGTCCAACTTAGCAGGGACAATAATAAAGCAGCATATTATCTAAATGGAGACCGATTGCCGAACTCTGAGATGTAATGAGATTTGGGTGTTTTTGTGCATCACAAAATGTTGCCATCATTGTCAGGGAACTGAACAGAAAAGTAGGGAGTTATCCAGGGCACTGCATCAGGAGCACTCTGACAGCATTGGCCATCTCATTTAAGGAAGAATGTAACCACATTGGGGACAGTTCAGTAATGGTCTACAAGACCAATTCCTGGAATGGGCATATTGTCACATAAGGCATCTATTGAAGGTGAGAAAGTGAGGACTGCAGATGCTGAAGATCATGAAGAGTGTGGTGCTGGAAAAGCACAGCCGGTCAGGCAGCAGCCAAGGAGCATCAGAGTTGACGTTTCTAGCATAAGCCCTTCATCAGGAAAGTGATGAAGGGCTTATGCTCGAAACATCAACTTTCCTAGTCCTTGGATGCTGCCTGACCGGCTGTGCTTTTCCAGTACCACACTCTTCGACTCAGACTTCTATTGAGTTTAGAAGGGCAAGGGGCAACTTGATTGTAACATGATATCCTGAGGGATCTTGTTAGGGTGGATGTAGGGATGATGTTTCCTTTTATGAAAGAATCTAGAACTGCTTAAAAATTAGGGGTCATCTACTTAAAACAGGTATTCATTTCTTTTCTGTCTGAGAGCTTAGTGAATCTTTGGAACTCTTCCTGAAACAGAAGCTTTGGATATTTTTTAGGGCAGATATAGATAGAAATTTATTAAGTAAAAGATTGAAATCTTATGAGTGATAGGCAGGAATATGGATTTGAGGTTACAATCAGATCAGCCATGACATTATTGACTGGCACATCAGTGTCAAGGGGCCGAATGCCCATGCAAAGAGTCATAGAGTCATGCAGCACAGAAATAGATCCTTCAATCCAACAACTCAGAATACAATGGGATCTTGATCAGATGGGCCAATGGGCTGAGGAGTGGCAGATGGACTTAAATTTAGATTAATGTGAGGTGCTGCATTTTGGAAAGGCAAATCAGGGCAGGAATAATACACTTAATGGTAAGGCCCTGGGGAGTCTTGTTAAGCAAAGATACCTTGGAGTGCAGGTTCATAGTTCCTTAAAAGTGGAGTCGCAGGAGATAGGATAGTGAAGAAAGCATTTGGCATGCTTTCCTTTATTGGACAGATCATTGAGTACATGAGTAGAGAGGTCATGTTACGACTGTACAGGACATTGGTTAGGCTACTTTTGGAATATTGTGTGCAATTCTGATCTCCCTCCTTTTGGGAGGGGGCTGCAAAAATTGAAAGGGTTCAGAAGAGATTTACAAAGATGTTGCCAGGGTTGGAGGGTTTGAGCTAAAGGGAGAGGCTGAATAGGCTGGGGCTGTTTTCCCTGGAGCGTCGGAGGCTGAAGGTTGACCTTTATAGAGGTTTATAAAATCATGAGGGACATGGATAAGGAAAATAGACAAGATATTTTCCCTGGGATGGGGGAGTCCAGAACTAGAGGGCATAGGTTTAGGTTTAGGGGAAAGGTTTAAAAGGGGTCTAAGGGGCAATGTTTTATGCAGGGGGTGGTGCATATATGGAAGGAGCTGCCAGAGGAAGTGGTGGAGCCTGGTACAAATGCAACATTTAAAAGGTATCTGGATAAATTTATGAATAGGAAGGATTTAGAGAGATCTGTGCCAAGTGGTGGCAAATGGAACTAGATTAGTTTAGGATATCTGGTCAGCATGGACGAGTTGGACTGAAGTGTCTGTCTCTGTGCTGCAAATCACTGTGACTTTATGGCTCTAAGTCCACGCCAACCAAGTTCCCAAACTAAACAGGTCCCATTCATCTGCGCTTGTCCTATATCCCTCCAAACCTTTCCTAATCAGGAATTATTTGAACTACAAGAGTTCCAAAATGATTCAAAATAGAAGTCTTATGATTCTGAAATATAAAAACCAGAAGAATTATACAAGAAAGCCTACAACTCCAGAGCAGCTGCAATGTCCATTCCATTCTCAGTCCTCCATTTTAATGTAATTCCTTCTCCTGCTCCTGATTTGTATGTTCATAGCAAGTGGTGTTAGCATAGTGAGGGAAAACTGTTGGTTCTGCCTGTAGATCCCCATTGAGCCAATCCCTAATCCCTTGTTGTTAGGGAAGAAAGGGAGCTAACTGTAGTAACAGAAGGGAAACCAGATGATAAGCAACCTTCACAAGAGACACCATGGAATCTTCTGTTTCTTAACACTGCCATTCAGCAATGCGTTATGTCATTGGTCCTATTTCCTCTATTTTTGATACCTGTGGCAGAGTTCAATAAATTTCCAGTCAAGACATATTCCCTGTTATTTTATCTTATCATGAATTGCTGGCTGAGATTTTAGTGTCATCTCAACAACTTAATAGACTTTCAATGAATGATCCCTAATATCACAATATGTGTATCAAGCTGATAAATGAATAAGTGTTCAGAAAATTATTTTTAATTAAAATGGATTACTAATGGGAAAATGCAATAATTACAGAAGGACTGTGCAAATATAGGTTTGGTATAACTTGTCCAGCATGCTATATTAAAAGCCATTCAAAATATTGAATGTTCTAAGTTACTTTCTCACAAATATGGCACACCTTGACCAAAAGCATATTGCTGAGTTATAATTGCTTGGGATGCAAAAGCAAAACCCGATGGTTTCTGAAAGGTTGTTACCTAATTTCAATTTGATAAAGTGCAGCTGGAAAATGAGTGTTGAATCATTGATGAGCAACTGAATACAATGACTGGCTGCACTAAGAAGAACATTTGTTAGAAATAAGGCTCTGTGAAAATAACACCATAAAAAATAGGACAGAAGGAGGGCCAATCCGCCCCTCAAGCCTGCTCCACCATTCAATAGGATCATGGCTAATCCAACCTTCCTCAAATCCACTTTTATACCTTATTCCCATAATCCATGTTGTAGAACAGAGAGACCTGGAGGGTTCAAGTACATAATTCTTTGAGATTTGTGTAGATAGGGTGGTTAAGAAAGCATTTAATATGCTTGCTTTCAGCTCAGACCTTTGAATATAGGAGTTGGGATGTCCTATTGAGTTTGTAAAAGATCTTGGTGAGGTGTCTTCTAGAGTACTGTATCCAGTTCTGGAAGCACAGCTATAGGAAGGATATAATTAAATTGGATTTGTTTCAGAAAAGATTTACCAGGATTTTGCCAGGAATGGAAGGCTTGAGTTATAAAAATAGTCTGGATAGGCTGGGAACTTTTTTTTCACTGAAATGTAGGAGTTTGAGAATTGATCTTATAGAGGTTTATAAAATCATCAAGGGCATAGATAAGTTGAATAGCAAGGATCTTTTCCCTACCATGGGTGAGTTCAAAACTCAGGGCGTGTGTTTAAAGTGAGAGGAGAAAGTTTTAAAAAGGACATGAGGGGAAACATTATTATGTAAAGAGTGGTTCATTTATGGGATGAACTGCCAAAAGAAGTGGTGTATGCAGGTAGAGTTACAACATTTAAGACATTTAGATAAGTACATGAACAGGAAAGGATTGAAGGGATCTGGGGCAAATGCAGGCAAATGGGAGTAGTTTAGTTTGGGAACATGGTCTGTTCACAAAGAAGATCTGCTTCCATTTCTATGATTCTACATAGTAACTTTCTTTAAATAAGGGGACCAAAGCTGCTCAAAGTACTCTAGATGTTGTTTCACCAGCACCTTGCACGTTGCATTAAGACTTATGTCAACTCAACTCCACCCTTGGTGAAGGGTATAAATGATAGTGTAAAAAAAACCTGTGCTGTAAACGGAAAAGAGTCATGTTAAAAGATCTGACCTTTATCAATGCTAGACTGATAAATTGCGTGACATTAATGGTCTCTCTTATCATGTTATTGGTGTATCTCTCCAGTTGTAGTTTTGAATCTACATCTATTGAAATGTATCACGATGTTGAGATTTTGTGTGTGTGTCATAATTCTCATATGCCTTTGTTAAAAGAATGCAAATCTGAATAACTCAGGAGATGGTCTTACACTAAAACATTCCAAGCTGATACTGGTATTTAAATTTTCATCTGGACATTTAGGCCTTGAAAATAGATCATACTATGTCATTTTCATAAATGTATAGATGCAAGGGGTCAAAATATATTTTTCAAGTGAGATTATCTCAAAGCCTACTTTTTTTATTTTAAGGGGCTATTTTCTAATCTGGGGACTCATTTTTCATTCTTACTAACTCCTTTATTATGTTGGAATATTATCTGTTGCATTTGTGTTGATTTTCTTCAGATTGCTTTTTTAGTTGAACGAGATAGTACCAATACCAAAGATTGAAGGCATATGTAATTAAATCTTTTACTTTAAAGTGTCTTAATACATATTATAATAAATGGATATAAACACATCTCTCATAATTTGTATGCTTTACTGCATTCATCAAAATAAATAGTTAAATGCAGCCTTCAATAAAAAAAAATCAACATTAATACTGATTGTCCAGGAGATATTATTTCGGCATTTTCTTCATTAACATTGAATACAGATGCAGACTGCCATTTAGATTAAGAAGTTACAATTTATCTACATGTTGTATTCTGTGTTTCTATACATAAAAGAAACATGCAAAGCCTCAGCAACTCTGAATGCCTTCCCTTTACAGAAAACTCTTCTGTGCAACCTGTGCTCTCAGCATGTTGAATGTGTCATTACCAAGTTCACTTGTTTACTGATGAATAAAGTTTAATGATGTATAAAGCAGGTACCCAACTTCCAAGTCATCAAGGTCCAAGTCAGGGCTGGTGCTCAGCTTTCCCCTCTCCACCCAGTCCAACACTCAGATCCTGCTTCCCCACACTGTTCCCTGTCCAGCATTCAGGTTCTCCAAAGCTGGCTGATACTCAGGAGCTTGGCCCCAGTGGGTAAACCCCTTGCTTCTCTTCCATTCATTTTCAGTCTCTGGAACAGCAGCAAAAGTGGGAGTGAGAGAGCTTGTGATTGGTGGAACTGGAGAAGCAGCCTGTGGAACAGAGACTGTGATTGGAGGAGCAGCTCCTTACAGATTCAGTCTCTCCTGCAGAGGGGAGTGCCTTTTCTCCTGATGAAGAGCTTTTGCCCGTGACGTCGATTTTTCTGCTCCTCGGATGCTACCTGAACTGCTGTGCTTTTCCAGCACCACTCAAATCTAGACTCTGATTTCCAGCATCTGCAGTCCTCACTTTTGCCTTTTCTCCAATTGGTTATCTCTGTGATTGTACTGTTACAGGTGTTTTGAGGTTTGTTGGGGTGAATTCCCTTGCTGCTCTTTGAGCCAGGAGGCCTGGGTTCAAGTCCCACCTGCCCGAGAGGTGTGCCATAGCATCTCTGCACAGATTGATAAAAAAAACTTTATTTGTTGCTCTTGTGTGTTTTGAATATGATGTAGAAGTCTGATTTGAAAGTTGAGTATGTTCATTTTGCACTAAAGGAGTTTGATCAGCATTGATCAGCAAATTGGTAAAAGCTCCATAATTGTGTAGAGTGCAGATTGAAATAGAATCAGGTTAACACACTTTGCAAATTGAAGCTCTGAAATCTATTTCAGGTGCACATTATAGAATTAAATGGTACATGACTACAAGATGTTCCTATTTAGAGAAAGGTTTTCATTCTGTTGTGGAGTCAGGACGTGCAAGAGTACCTCTCTTGCTTCCCAGTAAATCCGTGGTAATTGCTAAATGTTGCTTGCTGCTGTCTTGCCTCAGATTCATGATTGCTTCCCCATCTCGTCCTGCCTCCCTCAAACTATCCAAGTGATGGAGATAGCAGATGAAGTCACCATGTTACAATAACTTCAAAATTAAACTCACCACGATGACCAGGATCATAACTCTGTTGTATGTGTACTTCACCTTGATGAGAATTTAGTTTTAAGTGTGTCATGCTTTCTGTGTATAAAATTTTGTGACTTTGCCTGGCAGTTAGTCTACTGTGGGTCTGCAAGCTGCCCACACATAAATAAATCAATTGGTTTCCTGTAACATTTGCTTCATAACTTATAAAGTGCTTTTCTGTTTTAAATAAACTAGCTGTCAGAGTTTATGATGAGCAATTGATGATTAAATATTTATCATTAACTTGACTGGGACAAATAATGACATACTGAAAGGCACTCCAACCTAATGCTTCTGTTTTACAGCAGCAAACTGTTTTATGTTTGTTTTTGTTAAGCAAGAGGATTACAGGATATGGACCAAGGCAGGTATGTGGAGTTAGGTCACACATCACTCATGGTATCATTGAATCACAGAACAGGCTCAAGGGGCTGAATGGCCTACTCCTATTCTTGTGTTCCGGTGTGCTAGTGTTCTACTTTCGACAAAAATCAACAATGTTGTGAGATGAAAAAGCAAGGAGAAGATAATATTTTTCTCAACCAATCCCACCCATTCACACCTTATTGAGTGAAACTGATGGCAGCAACACAAGGCACTGCAAAAGACTGTGTAAATTGTAACTGAGCTGAGCTTATAGATATAATTCCTTTGACTTTATCTATGGGATCATCTGAATGACATTAATAGCCACCAAAGAATGAAGACATTCAGAGTGAAAAGGCAGAACTCCTTTAAACGCAGTAAAATTGGAGTCAGGTTTGAAACTTACAGCTGTAGCATGGATTTCCCTGGGGATGAAAATTATAGTACATTGAATGAATGCAAGAGCGTTCAGATCCTAAATCACATGCATAATACAGTATTCTTTCTGGGTTTGCAATCTCAGGAGTAATGTATCTGCCCCTCAAGCCTATTAGCTCCCACTGCCAGTTGTCTCCCTGTATCTTCTCACCACTGACCTCTACACAACTCCTCCTAGAGCCCTGGGTTTCAGTCTACCTTCAACCCTGATCAACAGCCCCACCTGACCCCTGTGAGGTTCTGTATGTAAGCATCACCAGTAGCATCCTTCTCCAGTCTGCTCGCCGCACTGTACATTTTTGCTGGTTTCTAAGGGTGAGATAAAGCTGCAAAATTTCATGATGTCCTGACTGGCGAAGTGTCCACTTCCCCAGGGTTCATTGGCTGTTTTTAAACTCACAAACATTTTTCATATTTCCCTACAAACATCAGGACCAATGAATTGAACATGGGTTAGGTCCTACTGCACAGCATATAGGTCACAGCTGTAAAATTATATTGTGAGGACAGAGGCAGAAGTGGAGGACACACCACCCTATGGTTTTGTCTAAGCTGAGAACTCAATTTCAGAATTCAAGGAACGCTGGAAGCTTAGCATCTACCTTGCTGCATTGCTTGGGAAATAACTTTGCAGAGTGAAACAGAAAATACTGCAAAGTAATAATGGGGAGCTACAGAAAAGAAGTAACTTAACTGGTTTATACTGGTATATTTCAATAGTGTTTATTTGGATTAGTTCAAACAATTAGTTCCATCATTCATTTGGATTTCATCTCCAAAAATTGAACTAATTCCCCATCTTTTTAACTACTATGCAAACAACAAAATTTTAAAAAAGCTTCATTTGATCCTACTTTAACTGATGCATAGCCTCCTTGCTGAATTTCAGATGAGTAAAAATGAAACCCACAAACAAGTAGTTTTTAAGCAGATATGCTGGCAGAACATAATCACAATTCTAGAAAAGCAAGGCAAAGTATTATCATGCTACAATTGTCACACTAAGCTAATACACGCCATAAACTTCCCAATGTTGTGATTCACTCTGCTAAATGAGCAATAAATATTCATAGTTAAATTCATGACAGAAAGCTGTTGAGTGGAATGTTGCAGGAATATTCAGCTGAAGATTGCATGTTTTGCTCCAAAGACACAAAACTTTTGTAAAACCTAACTTTTCTTGGAGCTTAACAAAGAATTCAATCTCAAGAAGGCAAAGCTTCCTGTCAGAGATACATTTCAGGGTACATTTCCCCCTTTGCCACAGAGATAGTATCCTGGTGAAAATCAGGAGGGTAAAAACCAAATGTATTCTATAATGCTCTGCTCCAACAAATGATGAAGATGAAAATGTACCTAAAATGTTATGGTTGCTCCCAATTTAAAAAAAAGACTGATTGATTGATATATTGCTGTTACGTGTACTGAGATACAGTGAAACTGTTGTTTTGCGCGTTATACAGGCAGATCATATTATACAAAGTGCATCAGAATTGCTGAACAAGGTTAAGAGTACAACGCTACAGCTACAGAGAAGGTGCAGAGAGAGAGAGAGTGAGAGACCAGCATTAACATTTGAGACGTCCATTCAAAAGCCTGATAACTGCAGGGAAGAAGTTGTTCTTGAATCTGTTCATGCATGTATTCAAATTTTGATATCTTTTGCCCGACGGAAGAGAGTGGAAGACAGTATAACCAGGATGGACGGTGTCTTTGATTATGTTGGTTGCTTTCCTGAGGCAGCGGGAAATATTGATGGAGTTGGTGGAATGGAAGTTTAGTTTGCTTGATGGACTGGGCTGTGTTCGCAACTCTCTGTAGTTTCTTGCTGTCTTAGGAAGAGCCATTGCCACATCACGCTGTGATGCATCCATTTAGGATGTTTTCAATGGTGCATCAATTAAAATCGGTAAGAGTCCTCCTCAGTCCTGCTGAATTTTCTGATGTTGATGGAGAGTTTGTTATCTTTACATTATGTCATTAAGAAGCCAATCTCCTTCTTGTATTCTGTCTTGTCGTTGTCTGAGATCTGACCTCATTCATTCATTCATTCATCAGCAGTCCCTCACAGACCAGGATGAATCTCTTCCATTCTCAGGATGAGTTTGTAAGTGGCTTTATAGACTGGGGCAGCTATGGCAGACACTGTGTTGGGGCAAGTGGTGGTCCCAGGAAGGGTTGGGTGGGATTCCTTTCGCTATTTTCACCTAGTGTCCACTTCTTCCGCGGCAAGTGACAAGGTGCCGACGCCTTCCCAGATGATCCATCCCTACTTTGGAAGGTCTCTGGCCTGTGATTCCCAGGTGTCTGTGGGAATGCCGCACTATGCTAGTGACGCCTTGGGGGTATCACTGAAGTGTTTCCTCTGCCCACCTGGGGCTTGTCTGCCCTTTTGAAGCTGGGAGTAGAGAACTGGCTTCAGGAGTCTCATATTGATCATGCAGATGCTGCGCCCAGTCCATCGCAGCCGATCATGGCTGGTCAGCGCCCTGATGCTGCGCATGTTGGCCTAGTTCAGGATGCTTTCTTTCTAGAAGATTTGCAGGATCTTGCACAGGCAGTGTTGGTGATATTGCTCCAATGCCCTCAATTGTCTACTGTAAACAGTCCATGTCCCAGTGCCATACAGGAGGGTGGGAACCACCACAGCTCAGTAAACCATGATTGTCATGTCGGATCTGATGTTGTCCTTGACCACACTTTTCCTCAGGCAGCCGACCTACAATGGTGGTGTCATCAGAAAACTTGCAAATTGAATTGGGGTGGAATTTGGCCACACATTGTAAGTTTATAAGGAGTATAATAGGTGGCTGAGTATGCAGTAGGCACTGGTGATGAGGATTCTGGTCGAAGAGATGTTGTCACTATTCTTACTGTTTGATATGGGCCATTAAGCCAAGGAGCTGAAAATGTGTTGCTGGAAAAGCGCAGCAGGTCAGGCAGCATCCAGGGAACAGGAGAATCGATGTTTCGGGCATAAGCCCTTCTTCAGGAATCAATTAAGCCAAGGATCCAGCTGCAGAACAGGGGGCTGAGACCTAGATCTCCGAGCTTAGAGATGAGATTGTTTGGCATTGTGGTGTTGAATGTGGAATTGTGGTCAAAATTCCTGAAATAAGGAGCCTGAAATAAGCATCCTTGATATCCAGATGTCCTAGGGATGAAAGTAGGACCAGGGAGATAGCGTCTGCTGTGGTCTTGTTGCACCAATAGTTGAATTGCAAAGGATCAAGTCGAATTGGTGGTCTGAATTTGATGTGAGCCATGACTAACCTTTTGAAATACTTCATAATTATGGAAGTCAGAGCTACCAGGCAGCAATCATTAGGACAATTGCATGATTTTTCTTTGACCCGGTCATCTTTCTGAAGCAGGTGGGGACTTCAGATCATAGTAAGGGGAGGTTAAAGATGTCAGTGGACACTCTCACCAGCTGGTCAGCATAGGGATCTGAGTGCATGGCTGGGGACTCACTCGGACCAGTCACTTTCCATGGGTTCACTCTCAAGAAGGCCAATATAACGTCTGCAATGGTAACCATGAATACAGGTGCATTCGAGGCTGTAGGATAGGTGACATTGTTTCACTGCCCTTCTGTTCAAATTGAGCATAGAACGCATTGAGCTCATTGTGTAGGCATGTACTGTTGCCTGCAATTCTGCTGGACTTTGCTTTGTAGCTCATTACAGCATGTAAGTCTTGCCTCAAACAATGGGTATCCATGTGGTTGGTCTGGGCCTCAAGCTTAGGTTGATCTTCCATCTTGGCATTTCTGATAGACTTACAAAGCCGTACCTAGATTTCAACAATAGATGGCCAATATGGATCCACACCAGATATTTCTCTTGGCCATTGTGTCACGGTATCAGTCTGTCTTACTTGCCTGTACCAGCCAGCAATGCTGTTCTTGCTTAAGTTGCAATATTGAGAATTGTACAAAGCAGAAAATGTAAGTGACAATTATGAATTTTAAATTTGTCAGTACAATTTAAGGAAATTCAAAAGTAAAAGCAACCAATACAGGTTGAGCCTTATCTAACTGAAGAGATTCAGTCTCACAATTCACTCTTGGGATATGGGCATCACAGGCTTTGAATGCTTATCTTTGTTTCTCTGAGAAGTTTGCTGGCCTGCTTCTTGAAATGCTTGCAATTGATTTGATATGGTTATAAGGATTGTGAGACCATTTGAGAATTCAGTTAAGATCCAACCATGTGTGACTCAAGGTACAGAGAGATTGATCTGATTTTAGATACACCACAGTTTGAAAATGGCTGAGCAACTCAGGAGACTATTGAGTACATAGAGAGGTAAATTTACTCCTCATCATATAATCAGTAATCTATTGGAATCTGCCTAAATTGGAAGCAACTAAAGAATAAATTCCAAAACAGAATGGACAGTATTCTCTTGAAGATTCTCAGCATCCGTGAAGATGAGTAATTCATCCATAGTCTTTTGATTTCTTTCCCTCCATTTCAAGAAATTTGCTTGTCACTCCTGATGAGTACATTTTAATTGTTAGCAAGCAGGAAAAATTAAAATGATAACAACTCAGTGACCTTCATTGCTGAAAACTCTGGATAAATCATCAGTGACAAGATTAGTAATGAACAAATAATTAGCCAGCATTGAAGTTCTGAAAAAGGGATCCATTAGACATTTATATTACATTGTAATTAACATTTGTTTAAAATAAAGCAGTGAGAATAGGGTAATGTAGTTTACATTTTGAAAGGAAGCAAACAATGATATTGAATAATCTTGCATTTGAGTTTATTGCTGTAAATATAGCAATTAAAAAATGAAATTTATTTCAATGTACTCACTATAAATTTTAGTAAAATTGTAACTACTAATATTTTGCTCAGTAATGAAGAATAATTGAGAAGGATCATTATTATCGACTGTTTCTCTAGTAATGCTCTAGTAATAATTTAGCTTTTCACTATGTCATAATGCTCTTTGATTGGTGCTAATTTGATCACAGTGACTGCATTAATTTCCCTTTAGAATGAGTGAGAAGATCTCTTTGTACTTGATATATGACCAGTAATAAGCTGTAAACCAAAGTGTCAAAAAAAAATTGAAGAGTCATCGAAAGAGAAGTCAGATGATTAAGGAGAGAAGTTTTCCTTCTAAGTAATATGTAAAAAGTTTTCACATCCATTTATAAGGAACACTTATGATTTTATTACACTTACAGCATTCAGCATAATTTCTCTTTATTTGGGTTTTACAAAGAACAAAAGAATAAGTAAACAGTGTAAAACAAAGAATGCTGCATCATTTGCTGTCAAGTTCACAGTTGTTCTAAACGCACTAAATCCTCCATAAGCAACATCCTGAGGATTACCATCGACCAGAAACTGAATTGGACCAGCAATATAAATACTGAAGCTAAAACAGCAGGCCAGAGGCTGGGAATTTTGCAGCAAATAACTCACCTTCTCCTACCAGAGCCACCATCTCCAAGGCACAAGCGAGAAATACAATGGTATTTCATCCTCCTGTCTGGATGAGTGCAGCTTCAATAACACTCAATAGTTTGGTTTCTTCAAGACATTTTGCACCTCATTCACCTCCTTCAACATTCACTCCCTCAACTACCAACACACAGCTGCAGCACGATGTAACCACTACAAGGTGCATTTCAGCAACTAACCAAAGCTCCTCCGAAAGCCCTTTCCAAACCTGTGACCTATACCAACTGGAAGGACAAGGGTTTCAGATGCACAGTAACATCAACACCTGCAATGTCTCCTGCAAGTGTCACACCATCCTGACTTGGAACTATGTTGCCATTCCTTCACTGTCATTGGAGAAATACTGGATCTTCTACCTAACAACACTGTTGATATACATACACACTACAGTCGTTCAAAATGGTGAATCACCACATCTTTGCAGACCATGTTCCAGAAATAAACCTCATCATCCCTGGGTTTATTCGTCTAACTAGCAGGACAGACCCAGCAGAGGTGGCAGTACTGTGGTCCATATTCAGGAAGAATCTGCTCTAGGAGTCCTCAACATTGATTCTGGATCCCATGAAGTTTGATGGTATTAGTTCAAGTATGAATAAGGAAATTTGCTGTATGGTATGACTCTCACCAAAACTAAAGAATCAGTACCACTTCACCTTCTGGAGCGTGGACCACTAAGTGTGGCAAGGGTACAGGATAGTAATCTACATCTTCAATGTTCATCACAGCTGCTGACTGGGCTGGTCAAATCCTCAAGGACATAGTTGCTAGAATGTGTCTGTGACAAGTGACGAGGGAACCATCAAGTGGGAAAAACGTACTTAACGTAATACTCACCAATCCACCATCTGTACATGTATCGGTTTGGAACAGCATCAATCGGAGTGTTCATCACGCAGTCCTTGAGGAGACAAAGTCCCATTGCCACTTTGAAGAGGCCTCCATTATGTTGTGTGACATTATTACTGAAAAAAAAGGGATAGAGTTTGAATAGACCGAATAACTCAAGAATGGGCATTCATGAGGGGTAATGGCCGATCAGTAACAGCAGAATTTTACTCCAACATAATCTGCAAACTCATGGCCTCACAAGTTCATACTCTACTGTTAACATCAAACCAGGGATCAACCATGGTTCATTGAAGAATGCAGGAGGACATATCGCAGGAACAGCACCACACCTGATAGAGCGACAACACAACAGCTAAACAGCTAAGGCAGAAATAACGATAGCACTGAATGATTCTATAAACAGCAATCAGATTTGGTTCGGTTGTCTTGTCACATTCAATCAGAATTGTGGCGGACAATTACATAATTCACTTAAGGAGGATGTTTTACAAATATCCCCATCTTCAATGATGGGAGAGCCCAAAATATCAAGGTAAAAGATAACGCTGAAGCCATTTGGAACAATCTATAATCATAAGTAGTGACTGAATGACCAAACTTGTGCTTCTCTGGAGATCCCTGGCATCAGATACTGGTCTTTAATCAAGTGCCAAGTGTAAGTTTATTGCTTTCCAGTCTAAACTTTTGTGAAGTGATTGATAGCATTTATTAGAGAAAATAATAATTTTGTGTGGAATGGAACGCATTCCATTTTTGGAACCAAGTAGAGGCACTAAATACTCCCAATCAAGAATACCTGTTCAAAATGTAATCCTTTCAAAAACTGAGTTTCAGCAACATCCTTACAACACCTCATTTCCACATCCACATGTAACTGCCACCCTTTTGAGCTTTGTAATGATTTCAATGTGCCAAAAACTTACATTAGTTAAAGGAAATTTATGTAATTTAACTGTTTTAATCAGGTTAAAAAAAACTGGGTTACACGACATAAATGATTTCATAAATGAAATTTTTGCGAAGATAAAGGTAGGTTTTAACCCATGTTCCCTAAGCTCTACTTTGGGAATTTCCTCATGCTACATCTAACTGATAAAAATTAATTGATAGGGGGGTGATCCTATTGAGGTTTATAAAATCATGGATAGGGTAAATAGACAAGGTCTTTTCCCAGGGGGAGGACAATCCAGAACTAGAGGGCATAGGATTAGGGTGAGCAGCGAAAATTTTAAAAGGGATCTAAGGGGCAATTTTTTCACACGGAGCGTGATGCATGTATGGAATGAGCTGCCAGAGGAAATGGTGGAGGCTGGGACAATTACAAGTTGAAACTTTATTGCTGGAACAGCACAGCAGGTCAGGCAGCATCCAGGGAACAGGAGATTCGACGTTTCGGGCACAGGCCCTTCTTCAGGAAGATTCCTGAAGAAGGGCCTGTGCCCGAAACGTCGAATCTCCTGTTCCCTGGATGCTGCCTGACCTGCTGTGCTGTTCCAGCAATAAAGTTTCAACTTTGATCTCCAGCATCTGCAGACCTCACTTTCTCCTGGGACAATTACAACACTTAAAAGATGTCTGGATGGGTATATGAATAAGAAGGGTTTAGAAGGATATGGGCCAAGTGCTGGCAAATGGGACTAGATTAATTTAGGATATCTGGTCAGCATGAGCATGTTGGACTAAAGGGTCTGTTTCCTTGCTGTGCAATTCTGTGACTTTAACTTGTTATCATTGTATCATGCATTTACCCAGATGGTAGGCAGACCAGTGGATCTTGGACTCTTTTCATTTAGGAATTCTGTTTGGTTTATCTAATCTTGCCGCTTCCGGTTGTGAGTTTCAGCTGTCCGCTGTAGTGGCCGGTATATTGGGTCCAGGTCTATGTGTTTGTTGATGGAGTTTGTGGATGAGTGCCAGGATTCCTGTGAGTGTGACGCTGGTGATCCGGTGTGTTTTTTCTATTTCTGTGTTTTTAATGATTACAAACGTGTCATCGACATATCTGATCCAGAGTTTGGGTTGAATTTGTGGTAGGACTGTTTGTTCTAACCTTTGCATAATTGCCTCTGCTATGAGTCCCGAGATTGGTGATCCCATGGGTGTTCCGTTGATTTGTTCGTATATCTGGTTGTTGAATGTGAAGTGTGTTGTGAGGCACAAGTCCAGTAGTTTAAGTATGCCGTCTTTGTTGATGGGTTCAACGTCCTGTTGTCTGTTATGTCTGTTCAGCAGGTTGGCTATTGTTTCTCTGGCTAGGGCTATCCCTAGTAGCCACACACGCAGACGACAAGCAACTGGGACAACACTACCATTATAGGGCAAGCGAAACAAAGAACAGCCAGGGAATTCCTAGAAGCTTGGCACTCATCCACAAACTCCATCAACAAACACATAGACCTGGACCCAATATACCGGCCACTACAGCGGACAGCTGAAACTCACAACCGGAAGTGGCAGGGACAGGCCACTATAAATGCCGGAGGAAACACCACAGAAGCGCTTCACAGGAGGCTCCCAATCACTGAGGATGTCACCTAGACAGGGGACGAAACGTTTGCAACAAAAACTTCCAGCTCGGCGAACAGAACCACAGCAACAAGACAATGCTTTAGGATGGTAAGGGGGTTAGGGACAATGCAGACTGTGTCCTGTACAGAGTATGGGTTGTGTGTAATGTTTTTTCCTCTTTAAAACCCCTAAAATTTCTTAATCTCGCATCCTCTCCCTTTCAGGTTGAGTCATTCACCCCACCCTCTCTAAATGTGATCACAGTCATTTTCTTCCTATTGCACACTGGATTTCCAAAATGACAGAAAGTGACAGTGAATGCTACTCAAACAATAGCTTGCAGCCTCTGCATCATCATTTCATCGAGCCCCCATACATTCAAAAGTCCTTCCTAGTCGTCCTTTGCCTAAACCCAACAGACATTAAACATCTCTAGGTCCGCACTCCAATCTTCTGCATAAACCTACAGCTGCCCGCCCTTGTCCCTCCAGTCCCCTGGAAAGTGTGGTCAGACACTGATCACCTCCCGTCCCTTTGAAGCCAGGATGCCCTTGAACCTGGACAAACTCCCCTCCCGCATGAACCCTTTCTCATCAATGCTTTACTGTATCCCCTTTTGGAGATACTGCTGTCCTCCTTCATAACTCCCATCCACCCAGCTTCCAGCCCATCCCAAAGAATAATTTACCAAACTTCCAACATGCAGTTGCTCCCTCCCACACCTCTCCCCACCTTATGCCTGCCCCAACCCCTTTACCTGTAGTTTGGACAGATGGACTCTGTGGATTGACAATGGTCCAGCCCCTTATTGGTATCAAAGTTTGCCCTTGAATTGCCGTGCTGGGACCCCCAGACTACCGGGTGCCCCCATGGACTTTGGAGAGGGAAGGCCATTCCTCTGAGAATTTGGGAGATGGCTGCTTGGTTACTGCATATGAAGTATATTTACCACACACAAACTGAGCAAGGTTGAGACTGACATAGGCACTGCCAAACTGTGAGAAGTGCAGCCCCATGACTGACGACTGCTGACAAGCAAGGCAACTACCTAACTGTTTTACTGCACTAATTGGCATGACCAGGAAAGGCAATGCAAGGCATGGGTGGAGTGAACATACAGGTAGAGTCAGAGAGTCATAGAGATGTATGGCATGGAAATATACCCTTTGGTCTAACCCGTCCATGCTGACCAGATATCCCAAACCAATCTAGTCCCATCTGCCAGCACTTGGACCATATCCGTCCAAACCCTTCCTATTCATATACCCATCCAGGTACCTTTTAAATGTTTCAATTTTACCAGCTCCATCACTTCCACTGGTAGCCGATTACATGCACGCACCACCCTCTGTGTAAAAATGTTGCCCTTCGAGTATCTTTTATATCTTTCCCCTCTCACCCTAAACCCATGCCCTCTAGTTCTGGACTCCCCTACCCCAGGGAAAAGACCTTGTCTATTTACCCTATCCATGCCCCTCATGATTTCATAAACCTCTATAAGATCACCCATTAGCCTCCGACACTCCAGGGAAAATAACCCCAACTTATTCAGCCTCTCCCCATAGCTCAAATCCTCCAACCCTGGCAACATCCTTGTAAATCTTTTCTGAACCCTTTCAAGTTTCACAACATCCTTCTGATAGGATGGAGACCAAACTGCATGTAATATTCCAAAAAAATCCAATCACCAAAGCCCTGTACAGCCACAACATGACCACACAACTCCTGTACTCAACACTCTGACCAATAAAGGAAAGCATGCCAAATGCCTTCTTCATTATCATACCAACCTGATAATCTACTTTCAAGGAGCTATGAACCTGTACTCCAAGGTCTCTTTGTTCAGCAACACTAACCAGGACCTAACCATTAAGTGTATAATTCCTGCTAAGATTGCTTTTCCAAAATTAATATCCATCTGCCACTCCTCAGCCCATTGGCCCATCTGATCAAGATCCCATTGTAATCTGAGGTATCCTTCGCTGTCCACTACAACTCCAATTTTGGTGTCATCCACAAACTTACTAACTATACCTCTTATGCTCACGTCCAAATCATTTACATAAATGATGAAAAGTAATGGACCCAGCACCGATTCTTGTGGCATTCCACTGGTCACAGGCCTCCAGTCTGAGAAGCAATCCTCCACCACCACCCTCTGTCTTCTACCTTTGAGCCAGTTCTGTATCCAAATGGCTAGTTCTCCCTGTATTCCATGAGATCTACCTTTGCTAACCAGTTGAATGCTTTACTGAGATCCATATAGATCAAATCCACCACTCTGGTCTCATCAATCCTCTTTGTAACTTCTTCAAAAAAACTCAATCAAGTTTGTGAGACATGATTTCCCATGCACAAAGTCATGTTGACTAGGCCTAATCAGTCCTTACCTTTCGAAATGCTTGTACGTTCTGTCCCTCAGGATTCCCTCCAACAACTTGCCCACCACCGCTGTCTAGCTCACCGGTCTGTAATTCCTTGGCTTGTCCTTACCACCTTTCTTAAACCACGTTAGCCAACCTCCAGTATGCCGGCACCCCACCTGTGACTATCAATGATACAAATATCTCAGCAAAGGGCCCAGCAATTACTTCCCTAGCTTTCCACAGAGTCCTAAGGTACACCTGATCAGGTCCTGGGGATTTATCTGCTTTTATGCATTTCAAGACATCCAGTACTTCCTCCTCTGTAATATGGACATTTTTCAAGATGTCACCATCTCTTTCCCAACATTCTATATCTTCCATGTCCTTTTTCACAGTAAACACTGATGCAAAATACTTCACACAAAGCCCACTTTGCTGTCCGTTGAGGGGCCCTAGTTACCCTTTTTTCCTTAATGTATTTGTAAAAACCCTTTGGATTCTCCTTAAGTCTATTTGCCAAAGCTATCTCATGTCCCCTTTTTGCCCTCCTGATTTCTCTCTTAAGTACTCTCCTACTTTCTTTATACTCTTCTAAGGATTCACTCGATCTATCCTGTCTATACCTGACATATGCTTCCTTCTTTTTCTTAACTAAACCCTCAATTTCTTTAGTCATCCAGCATTCCCTACACCTACCAGCCTTTCCTTTCACCCTGACAGGAATATACTGTCACTGGACGCTCGTTATCTCATTTCTGACGACTTCCCATTTTCCAGCCGTCCCTCTACCTGCGAACATCTGCCCCCAATCAGCTTTTGAAAGTTCTTGCCTAATACCATCAAAATTGGCCTTTCTCCAATTTAGAACTTCAACTTTTAGATCTGGTCTACCTTTTTCCATCACTATTTTAAATCTAATAGAATTATGGTCACTGGCCCCAGAGGGCTCCCCAATTGACATCTCAGTCACCTGCCCTGTCTTATTTTCCAAGCGTAGGTCAAGTTTTGCACCTTCTCTGGTAGGTACATCCACAAACTGAATCAGAAAATTTTCTGGTACACACTTAACAAATTCCTCTCCATCTTAACCCTTAACACTATGGCAGTCCTAGTCTATGTTTGAAAAGTTAAAATCCCCAACCATAGCAACCTTATTATTCTTACAGATAACTGAGATCTCCTTATAAATTTGTTTCTAAGTTTCCTGTTGACTATTAGGAGGTCTATAATACAATTCCATATGGCAGTCCCAGTCTATGTTTGAAAAGTTAAAATCCCCAACCATAGCTACCTTATTATTCTTACAGATAACTGAGATCTCCTTATAAATTTGTTTCTAAGTTTCCTGTTGACTATTAGGAGGTCTATAATACAATTCCAATAAGGTTATCATCCCTTTCTTACTTCTCATTTCCACCCAAATAACTTCCCTGGATGTATTTCTGGGAATACCCTCCTTCAGCACAGCTGTAATGCTATCCCTTATCAAAAACACCACTCCCCCTCCTCTCTTGCCTCCCTTTCTGTCCTTCCTGTAGCATTTGTATCCTGGAACATAAAGCTGCCAGTGCTGTCCGTCTCTGAGTGATGTTTCTGTAATTGCTGTGATATCTCAATCCCATGTTCCGAACCATGCCCTGAGTTCATCTGCATTCCCTGTTAGGCCTCTTGCTTTGAAATAAATGCAGTTTAATTTATCAGTCTTACCTTGTTCTCTGATTTGTCCCTGCCTGCCCTGACTGTTTGATAAGCTTCTTTTCTCAACTGTATCTGTCTCAAATTGACCTCTTTCCTCACTATCTCACTGGGTTCCCCCCCCCCAACCTTACTTGTTTAAATCCTTCTGAGTAGCTCTAGCAAATCTCCCTGCCAGTATATTAGACTCCTTTCAATTCAGGTGCAATCAGTCCCTCTTGTACAGGTCACTTCTACCCCAGAAAAGATTCCAATGATGTAAAAATGTGAATCATTTTCCCATACACCAACTCCTCAGCCATACATCCATCTGTTCTGTCCTCCTATTCCTACCCTCACTAGCTCATAACACCGGCAGTAATCCAAATATTACTACTCTCGAGGACCTCCTTTTTAAATTTCTGCCTAATGCTATATATTCTCCCTACAGAATCTCATCCTTTTTCCTTCCTATGTCATTGGTTCCAATATGTACAATGACCTCCTACTGGGCCCTCTCCCCCTTGAGAACATTCGGCACCCTCTCTGAGACATCCATGATCCTGGCACTAGGGAAGCAACACGCCATTCTGATTTTTCACTGTTACCCACAGAAATGTCTGTCTGTACCTCGGACTGGAAAGTCCCCTAACATAATTGATTGATTGGAACCCAATGCATTAGAGCCAGTCTGAATACCAGAAACTTGGCTGTTCATGCTACATTCTTTTGAGAATTCATAACCCCCTACATTTTCCAAAACAGCATACTTGTTTGAAATGGGGATAGCTGCAGAAGACCCCTATACTATCTGCCTACCTCTCTTACTTTTCCTGGAGTTAACCCACCTACGTGACTGTATCTGTGACTTTTCTCCCTTCCTATAACTGCCATCCATCACACCCCCTTTTTGTTGTAAATTCCTCATTGCCTCTAACTGTCGCTCCAACTGATCCATTTGATCTGATAGGATTCGCAACCAACGGCATTTATTGCAGATATAATCCTCAGTAACATGTAAACTCTCCCTAAACTCCCACATCAGACAAGAAAAGCATATCGCTCTACTAAGGGCCATTTTTGCTTCTTTCAATCTGCAGGTCCAGAAAATAGCACTATCTTATTCCTCTTAACAATTCTCCAGGCTAACTTAATACTTATGGCTTACATTTTTAAGTTTAATCAAGAGACATATCTCAATAAAACATATAATCAAGAAATAATCCAGTCTACTCACTACTGCAGACTTACTGTAAGGCCATACTTAAAACTAATCACTTATCAGTTTCTGTGCTGTGACCTCTCCCAAACAGGTTTTGCCATCCATCACACCCCCTTGCTGTCGTAAATTCCTCATTGCCTCTAACTGTCGCTCCAACTGATCCATTTGATCTGATAGGATTCGCAACCAACAGCATTTATTGCAGATATAATCCTCAGTAACATGTAAACTCTCCCTAAACTCCCACATCAGGCAAGAAAAGTATATCACTCTACTAAGGGCCATTTTTGCTTCTTTCAATCTGCAGGTCCAGAAAATAGCACTATCTTATTCCTTTTAACAATTCTCCAGGCTAACTTAATACTTATGGCTTACATTTTTAAGTTTAATCAAGAGACATATCTCAATAAAACATATAAACAAGAAATAATCCAGTTTACTCACTACTGCAGACTTACTGTAAGGCCATACTTAAAACTAATCACTTATCAGTTTCTGTGCTGTGACCTCTCCCAAACAGGTTTCTCCAAGATCAGTTGTGAATTTTACTGTTTGTTAATTTTCCCAGACGCACTCCAATGTCCATCGATACATGAATTCAAACAGCAAAGGCAGTATCTGCACAGGTTGACTTAAATGAGTGACTCTTAAGACTGTGAATGAGCAACCCTGAGATACAGGTCGGCATTACAATTAATGAGTGTTAAGACTGTGAGTAAGCAGCCCTGGAATGCACAGTCCATTCTTTCAGTTGGGTCACTGTCTGCAAAGAGTCCTTGCTGTAGCCTTTCAATGTTAGTTGCCTATGTGCCCTGCAATGCAAATCTGTGCAGTCAGAATGCCCTGCCAATGTTTTGTAGAGGTGCCATAATGGTTTGGAAGTCCTGCCAAAGCTGTACGCCAGTATCCAAAGATGTGACTGGTCCCTGTATGTTGTACCTTGAGGTGTTATTTGGTCCTAAGTAACAGGGAGGTCCTTCAGCGCTGAATTTGCCAGGTACCCACTCTGTTTTCCATGTTGAATTTTCTTTATGTCTAACTTGTTTGATACATCAAATAAGATAGAAAGATGAATATTAATGAGGAAGTGAGTTAGGCCGCTAACAAGGCATTTAACAACCAATAATGACCCTTAATTAACAACTGGCCACTGTCTAGTGACAAACTTAATATGCCACTTGACCAAAGCATAAAAGATGGGGTCAGATTCCCCTGGCGTCAAGAGTGGCCTTACCAGACCTCTCAAGTGTTTCTGTCACAAAGATTGCCACAACCCACATTGCTCAGACCACTGTAAAATTTCACTCATGATCATCTTCCAAGGGCTTCACATGTCAAATCATTATAACACACACCTGACACATTGGTTGCCTGTTAGACAATCATATTATTTAATATTAGTGCTTATTAATAATAGCCCATAGCACTGACCTTGTCAACCACTGTCAGTGCTTTTCAGATGTTGCAACGTAACTGCATCCAAATTCCTTATTTCCTCCTAATTGCTTTCCTAGATTGTAGTATTGCAGAATTTATCCCTCAGTGTTCCTTCTCTCTGTGTCCTGCTGTGTAGGCATCTTCTATAGTGATTTTCAACATGTCATGTTGACCCATAATGTGCTTGGTTTTAAACTTGGGAAATGGTGTAATTCTGTATATTGATAAAACACTTTACTTTTCCATTTCTTAAAGTAGTAAACTACAATTACTGTTGTGTTCTCTGTGTTGTTTTCACAAAACATTTATATTAAGGTCAACTACTCCGATTTAATAATTGCAGCATTCCTCTATGTGGGGCAGAGTTATAAATGAGTTACAGTGAAAAGCTGCCTGCAGTCTATAAATGTGCAATAGAAATTTACAACTTTCAAATAAAATCTCCTTGCAATTTTCCTTGGATTTTACGCAACTATTATTTTATGCTGAAACTCTAAATTATATTTAAAAAGGCTTTTGATCTAAAATGTTACTCTACTTCTTGATAAAGGATTTGTTTTTCTCTTTTTCTTCAGCATCTTTTAGTGAATTTTGTTTCTGTAGCTTAATTTCTGCAACCCCACTTCAGCATCAATGGGCGGCACGGTGGCACAGTGGTTAGCACTGCTGCCTCACAGTGGCAGAGACCTGGGTTCAATTCCTGCCTCAGGTGACTGACTGTGTGGAGTTTGCACATTCTCTGTGTGGGTTTCCTCCCATAGTCCAAAAATGTACAAGTTAGGTGAATTGGCCATGCTAAATTACCCCTAGTGTTAGGTGAAGGGGTAAATATAGTGGAGTGGGTTTGCTTCGGTGGGTCAGTGTGAACCTTTTGGGTCGAAGGGCCTGTTTCCACACTATAAGTAATCTAATTCTAGGAAAATAACATATCCTCAAGATAGAATCTGACAAAAGTTTAGATTTAGGTTTTATTGTCACCCGCACTCCTGATGCTTGAGATTAGCAAAGAAAAAGCCACAAACTTTTCTACCATTAAGCAAATATGCAACAAAAACAAAGAGCTTCTGTTAATTAGAATAGCACCAGAGTGTTCTCATTTCTGCTGCCTGACCTGATTATGAACATGGCACAGCTGAGCTTAGTTTTTCAATTTAAGAATTTGTCATAAATTATGCTTGTAATTTGCTCATAACCAAATTCCCTGATTATATTTCAACTTGTTTCACAAAACACCTGGAGGTGTAATGCCACATTACCCAGCTAGTAACCCAGATTAATGATCCCCAACAGAAATTAAACATGTTGGTATTCCTCCAGTTATGGTACTGGATCTACAAATCATATACACACAAATTGGGAGATATAGGGAACAACCATAGAGTAGAGGAAAGTATTCTCTTTTCACTCTGTTTAACGAGATTCTAATCTTAAAAATTGGCTTATTATTTCATTATGTTCAATGGACAGAAGAAATCTTCCCAATTTATACATTCTTATATCGTCCTTCTGTTAAGAAAAAAAATCTTCTGATATATCCAAGCCAAAATAATGGAGGTATAATGTAACCAGATTCCTTAGTTAAAGCAATCAGCTCCATACAGAGTCATAGTCATAAAACAGTCCAACCAGTCACACAATCATAATCCCAAACTAAACTAGTTCCACCTGCCTGTGCTTGGCTCACATCCCTCCAAACATTTCCTATTTGTGTACTTATCTAAATGTTTTTTAATGGTTGTAACTGTACCAGGCATCCACCACTTCCTTTGGAATTCAATCCACACACGAGCCACACTCTGTGTAAAAAAATTGCCCCCATCTCTTTTTAAAATCTTTCTCCTCTCACCTTAAAATTATGCCCCTGGTATTGAAATCTCTCACCCTGGGGAAAAATGGATAGACCATTTACCTTATCTGTACGCCTCATATTTTTTTATAAACTTCTGTAAGTTCACCCCTTAACTTCTCTCCAGTGAGAAAAGCCCCAGCCTATCCAACCTCTCCTTATAACTCAAAGCCTCCATTCCCAGCAACATCCTGGTAAACCTTTTCTGAATCCTTTCCAGCTTAATATCCTCCCTATAACAGGACCACTAGAACTGGGTACGAGTACTACAGAGGAGGCCAAATTCTTGTACCGCCTCAACATAATATCCCACCTCCTATATTCAAAGATCTGAGCAACAAAGGCAAATGTGCTAATCACCTTCTTAATCACTTTGTCTACCTGTGACACAAACTTCAAAGAATTATATACCCGAACCCTTAGGTCTCTCTGTTCTACAACATTACCCAAGGCCCTTGTTTTAATTGTATAAGTCCCGTCCTTGTTTGTTTTACATAAATGCAATTCTTTGCATTTATCTAAATTGAACTCTATCTGCCACTACTCAGCCCATCGACCCAATTGACCAAGATAGCTTTACAATGTTGGATAAGCTTCTTCACTCTCCATTGTACCACCAATTTTGGTGTCATCCGCGAATGTACTAGCCATGTCTTCTGTATTCCCATCGAAATCGTTTATATAAATGGCAAACAAAAATTGATCCAGTACCAATCCCTGTGGATAGATATAAATATATATAAATAAAGATATAAATTTAATATTTAATATGATAAATTTAAATTTCTGTGTGATTCAATGTGATGAGGTACTCACTGCTAAAAGGTGTTGTGTGAAACAAGCAACTTTCAGCTCATACATGTTTAAACCTGAGAATCTAGAAGTTGTTATGAGAGAAACTATGTCCCTCTCCAGGCTCTGATTAACAATCTTCACATTGGATTCTATGCTGAAATTAATGCAATGACATGAAGCTGGGTTCTTGCCTTTTTGTTATCCATTAAAGTTGCTAGAATATTCTTGGTTTGGTGGAGTGAGTAATGTTAACAAGAAATAACTGTTGTCAAAAAAGCCTTTGGCCCTGGAAAACTACATTGATTACTTTTAAGATTCCTTAGTTATTCTTGAAAATTTTGCTCAGAACATTGAAAATTGTAAACACATATTTTAAAAAATTGTTACTTTTCCTGTGTTGTTTGTTGATCTCTCTTAATTCCCTGTGTCTTTTCCAACCTTAGTTTTGCCTTCTGTATAGTAGTTCAAGTGTAGTCTATGCAGGTGCAAATTTAATCTTGGTTGGGTCACTACTGATGCATCCCAGCATCGTTTAGGTGGGGTGTACTGTGCCATCATCTGCTTTCAATATGGCTTCTTGTCAAGATACCTGTACATGTAATATTCCAGAAGCTTGTGATGGAGAAGCTCTCCTGACCTGGCACACCATTCACCGTGTAATGCTAAGTAGCCTAACTTGTACGATCAGACCCAGGCCATGAATTTTTGTGTCACACGACAGTCTGTGAGATGGACTTTGGATGAGCATTTCTTCAAAGGCCAGGCAGCCAAATTACCAATAATTTATGATTTTTAGATTACTTACAGTGTGGAAACAGGCCCTTCGGCCCAACAAGTCCACACCGACCTGCCGAAGTATAACCCACCCAGACCCATTCCCCTACACCTAACGCTACGGGCAATTTAGCATAGCCAATTATTTTTTGGATTGTGGGAGGAAACCGGAGCACCCGGAGGAAACCCATGCAGACACAGGGAGAATGTGCAAACTCCACACAGACAGTCGTATGAGGCGGGAATTGAACCTGGGTCTCTGGCACTGTGAGGCAGCAGTGCTAACCACTGTGCCACCGTGCCACCCATTATCTCTGAAGAACTTCTGTTATGGAAAACAGCAAAGTACTGCAGATGTTGGAATGACTCGGATGAAGAGTCATCTAGACTTGAAAAGTTGGTTAGCTTTCTGTGCTATGGAAAAGTGTCTGTCAATACTCTAAAGCATTCCTCAAGATTTTGTGATGAGTTCCTGGTCGAACTGAAGGAATTGGAGCAGGAGTGCAGCAGTTCGGCTCGGGTCTGCTCCCAATTCAGCCTGATTGTGGCTGAACCTCTGCCTTGTTGTCCAATGCCTTAAACTGTTTCTCTTTGCAGGCTCCTTGTGACTTCCACGCAGTCTGCACTCCCACCAGGCTTTATATCATCAACAACTCTCGGTATAAATCTTGGTTTCTTCATTGAAGTGATGTAGCTTTGACCCTAGAACTGATCCAGAAGGTGTTGCTGGTTGCTCACAGGGAGGGTAGACCTGGTTAGGTGACCGATTTGCATAAAGGTAGGAGGGCAGCAGTGGCAAGATCTGCATGGCAGGGAGGTGGAGCTCAGGCGACAGGAAGGGGAATCATTTCCTCTGCCAAGTTAGATCCATACACCTCTATGTTTCTTGACAGTGAATGGATGCTGTCCGACAGGCCATTCAATGAACCTTGCTTCTCAGCATCTATTCCCCTTTCGTTCTAGCTTGGAACCCACTGTGCTACAGATTTTAAACATCCTGCAGGTTACACTAAACGAAATATGTTCATTTCAGAGACATTAATCCAGGTGGTTAAAATCACTACCTTCGTTACATTACTCATTCTGTTGTAATTACTGTGTTGCTGCTGCTTTTGTATTCTTGAATTATCTGTTCAAAGCCCTTAGTGCTAATTTATTTTGGCCACCTGGTTTGCTATTCACAGTTGCTTAGTTCTTCTGTGAAGCCTTCTTCTTAACAATGTTGTCACTTACTGAAAACACAGCAACATCATTTGTTCTCACCTCTTCACAGAGAAAAAAATATATTCTGATAAATCACATCACCTGAATAATTTAACACAACGATGCTCTGACCAGCTGAGGAGACTGTAGGAAATTAGCTAGTAGCAGAAAAGCTGAGCAATTTATACTTTACAATTTATACTTATACGTGGAAATGATGGTCCAGATATTGTGATTACCCAAAGGTTGTTGGATCAGTGAAACTGGAGTTGCATATCAGAATTATGCTGAATCCAGACACTACAGACTTCTTGGGAATTGTCTGGAAAATTGCAACTTTTGATGGATGATTAACTGTGTCTAGAGTCCGCTAATAAAAGCCCAAGGAAGTCAGAAACTTTAATAGATATTAAGGAAAAGGTAGACAATTGGAACTATAGTCTAACTCCGAGGTAACTATTAAACTGATGCCTGACTCACCACTGACTCACCTCTGACTCACCCTGACTCACCCCTGACACACTACTGACTCACGCCAACTCACCACTGATTCACCCCAACTCACCTCTGACTCACCTCTGACTCACCTCTGATTTACCTCTGACTCACCAATGACTCACCCCAGACACACTATTGACTCACCCCAACTCCTCACCCCTGACTCACCACTGACTCACCTCTGACTCACCACTGACTCACTACTGACTCACACCAGACTCACTCCTGACTCACTCCTGACTCACTCCTGACTCATTCTTGACTCACCACTGACCATCCCTCTATCTGAAATACTTGGTCCCTTAACCCCCTGGACACCCAACAACCAATGATCAGATACACCCATTGAACAAACCAACCCACTCCTCCTGCCAGATCCAAACATCCCCCCGACTGGCATGGTTCTCCCAGTCCAAGCCTCAGCTCAATCAGAAAAACATGTCAGAGCCAGACCTGACACCTCTGTGATACCTGACCTATCTTGTCATTCACTGAATAAAAATATAAGAACTGCAGATACTGTAAACCAGGGGAAAAAACAAACAGAAATTGCTAGAAAAGCTGAGCAGGTCTGGCAGCATCTTTGGAGAGAAATCAGAGTTAACATTTTGGGTCGAGTGACCCTTCCTCAGAACTCCCTTCATTCATTTGTCTGGCTCCTGGTATCATACCCACTTGGCACCCCACCATCCTGATGCCATACTGACGTCACCCACTTGGTATTCTCCCCCCTCATCCACCTGGCATCTCAAACCACCCTAACTCCACAGTTACTTAGGATTTTAAGTACCTGCCCTTTCAAAAAAAAACTGTCAAAGACACTGGCTGAGTTGCTGGATACTTTTAAATCATGGAACATGGAAACTGACTGCTGCAGAAGGGAATGTGAATTCTACAATTTTCTTTGGCTGTTGGAATCATGGATTCCTGGTCAAGTTTGTAACAGAGGATCTCTGTCCAGGAATCCCCAGCACCAAAGACACCTAACAGTGAATTGGTCATTTTTAATCTGCTCTGGCCTTAATTAGGAATACCTTTGCTGTTATTTTTGTGCGCACGTATGAATCACGGATTGCAAATGTATCACATAACATGCCTGCATTCTCTTAAAGTAAATTTCTACCTGATTTCCAGCAGGCAGGAAATTGAAAGTTTGGCAGAAAAATGATTTTTTGATTATGTTTTCGCCACTCTGAATCACCCAACTCAGCTTAATCAGAAAAAGAACTCCATATTGTGTTGAAATCCATTTGTGGCTGAAAATCCAATTTAATAAGGAGTTGATTGGATCATAAATCATGGCAAAAGCCAGAAAATTTTCAGCCTCTGTTTAGAAAGCAATATTTATGTTTGAGAATGCCACTACATCTGGAGGTACTGATGGAACAGAAAAACCATGTATCTGGATATATCTTAGTGTCTCTGGAGGCTTGTCATTTACCTTAATTCACAGTTTGTGCATCAAAGCTGTTGTCAGCAACACTGCTGTAGCAAGGCCATTAAATCCTGACTGGAGTTTGAAAATGGAGCTAAGTTAAACCACAGTCAATCTATTGGATCTGTTGTGGAGCTAACATTCAGAGCACTGGATGAAAATGCAAGAATGTGCACGTTGATGGGAACCAGATATCACCCACTGACAACAAATGTATTCTTTTCTATATGCACTATGTTATGTGATCTACTGATAATGGCAAGTGCTTGGATTAAAGAAAATCAGGATCTAATGGTCTAGATTTGCTGAGGCAGACACTTTTCAGTGAGTCATATTAATTCGGCTTGTTTCTGCACCCCGCAGTTAAAAAAAAATGCTGCCCATGAATTTGCAGGAGCTGCAAACATGTAAAATCATAAACAAGGCACATGGGACATTGGTAAATGATGAAACAATCTGTGAACCTCTTTAAACAGTGGGATTTGTGAATTGAAAAATAAAACGATTGAGAAGGAATAAAACGATTGAATTAGAGTGAATGTTTCAATGTTGAATCAGGTAGAGAAGCAAATAGGAACAGAGGGAAGAGATTGGGAGAGAAAAAGCGATTGTAAAAGTAAAAATTAGTAACATGTTAAAATTTGAAACTGTAAAAATCTCTAACAGCTTATTGTTTGGATAAATGTAACATCTCACTTTTAAGTGTTTGTCCATGGATTAAGAGAATCTCAATGACAGTCAGTACTTTCATTATATAATTAAACAAATTTTTCCCTTTCGATTAATTATTATACATTTCAATAATACACTGAAGGGGCTACTAACTTCAGAAACTTCATGAAAATTAAGGAGAAGTTAACAGTAAAATATCATTTTTTGGCAATCTAAAGGTGGAAGGGTACGTGTAATAATTCATGGGGTAACTTTCCATCTTGCCTTATGATGTGGGTCAGATTGTATTAATTAGGCCAGGTTTCTTTCAAATTCTGCTTCTTTTGGTCTCAGCAAATTGTGAACAAATGTATGCAGTGGAAAATGAGGGGAGGAAGCTTTCTCACTTGATTTCAAGTGATGCAGAGCCTAGAATGTAATGAGATTCTTATAAAACATGGAAATATAACTAATTGCATGATTCTGACATCAGAAAGAGAGAAGGCACTCATCTAGAATGAGCATGTAAAGAAAAAATTCTTGGACACAACACCAGAGTGCAGTATTGGACGACATATCACCAGACGTTAACAGGGGAGTGCTGTAGTACATAGGAGTTGGAGAGCCCTATTTAAGGATAAAGAGCGAGCAAACCCACAGTTCAGCTACTCCAGACCCATAAACTCGAGGTGTAGTTAGATGTATTGGCTTAAATCATAAGATTAAGCATAATGGCAGCGATGGAACAAACCTCTGGAACCAGGATCTGGAGATAACTCATGGGATACAGTGGAACAGGGGAGACTGCTAATGCTGGACAGGACCTTGAAAACCTTTGAAGGTGCAACCAAGAGAAAAACAAAAGATTCCAAAGGTTGGGAAAAGATTTGGGAAGGCTTTGGCTACTAAACCGGAAGATTCTGGCAAGTGGAGAAAAAGAACCTTGAAGAACTTTGTAGCTGAGGTACAGATTAGACATACGCTGAAGAGAACACTTCAACAAGAAACATTCCAAGCACTCAACCAAATCAGTCAGGTGTGATCCTGTTGGCAGCTCTGGTAGGGACAAGAGTGAGGATGCTGGAAGCAGTAGTTTCAAATCTGTAGAATGGTTTTAGCTTACATGCAAATGAGACATGCCATCAAGTTAGCACATTTTATAACCTGTAGGTCCAATAGTTAATGACGTTCCAGTGAGGCAACATGTGAAAGAAAATATTGTGGAGTGTATTGCATTGATAAAATAATTTACTCCTTATGTTAGCCCCAAAATAAATTTAGTGATAGAATAGATTGAATTAAAGTCTTTAGCATTTAGAGTCATAGAGCCTTAGAGATGTACAGCACAGAAACAGACCCTTTGGTCCACCTCGTCCATGCTGACCAGATATCCTAACCTAATCTGGTCCCATTTGCCAGAACCTGGCCCCTATCCCTCTAAACCCTTCCTATTCATATGCACATCCAAATGCCTTTTAAATGTTTTAATTCCACCTGCCTCTACCGCTTTCTCTGACAGCTCATTACATAGATGCACCACCCTTTGCGTGAAAAAGTTACCCCTTAGGTCCCTTTTAAATTTTCCCCTCTGGACTCCCCTACCCACCAAAAAGACCTTGTCTATTAATCCTATCCATACCCCTCATGATTTTATAAACCTCTATAAGGTCACCCCTGAGTCTCCAATGCTCCATGGAAAACAGCCCCAAACTATTCAGCCTCTCCCTATAGCTCAAATCCTCCAACCCTGGCAACATCTTGTAAATCTTTTTTGAACCCTTTCAAATTTCACTGCATCCTTCTGATAGGAACGACACCAGAAATGCACACAATATTCCAAAAGTGGCCTAACCAATGTCCTGTACAGCTGAAACATGACCTCCCAACTCCTATACTCGATGCTCTGACCAATAAAGGAAAGCATACTAAACACCTTCTTCACTATCCTATCTAATTGTAACTCCACTTTCAAGGAAATATGAACCTGCATTCCAAGGTCTCTTTGTTCAGCAACACTCACCAGGACCTTACAATTAAGTGTATAAATCCTGCTATGATTTGTTTTTCCAACATGCAGTACCTCACATTTATCTAAATTAAACTCTATCTGCCACTCCTCAGCTCATTGGCCCATCTGATCAAGATCCCGTTGTACTCTGAAGTAACCTTCTTCACTGTCCACTACACCTCCAATTTTGGTGTCATGTGTCAACTTATTAACTATACCTCCTATGTTCACATCCAAATCATTTATATAAATGACGAAAAGCAGTGGACCCAGCACCAATCTATGTGGCACGCCACTGGTCGCTCACCTCCAGTCTGTAAAGCAATCCTCCACCACCACCCTTGGTCTTCTACCTTTGTGAAAATTTATAGAATTTAAACCTTTAAATTTAAACCTTAACAGCGGATTCATATCATCTAACAGCACTTTGAGAAAATGGAACTTTGAAGAATAAATGAATTATTGATCATGTGGTAGTTGTTGCAAGGGATAATAGGTTACCAGAATTTCTTTGAAAAGGACTTCACATTAAAAGAGACAAACTAATTCACTGCACAAGCATAAATGAAGGTTCAAATGTTTCAGTACTGCAAGGGAACATCAAGGATTTCTCTGATACAGTCAGATCTGTAGAACAAAAGCTGACAATGCCACCCTCCCAAAGACCCACCAAAATGACAACAGAACTGGAAACAACACCTTCAGCTGTGTCAGGTTGTATAAGAAACGACTCTCACTTGAATCACAAGTACAATGAATGTCCACCAGAGGGAGCTGAAATCCATAAGCATGACCAGATAGGAAAATTTAGGAGAGTTATAAATTAACAACAGGGACAAATTAAGGTCCTGTAAAAGCTAATTTTCTAGAGAAATGGGAAACACAAATGTCCCAAAAAATTACAGCTTCAGAACTTCAGGTGAAAATATTGTTCCTAGGGAAGGTCAGAGTCAAAACAGTTTCTGGGCCATCAACTTGAAACAGAATTTAAACTCAACACAGGAGGAGTTGTTTCAATGGTAGCAGACAGCTTGCTGTGATTGAAGCCCATGAGTCAGACCAATCAACCTAAAATTTCAAGGTCCAGGAACTGTAGCTCTTAAGGTGCATCGGCAAATCACCAAAAGGTTTTTTTGCTGAGGTTGAAATGTCAAATTACTAAGGAATGGGAGCATCCCATTGTTGATTGGACTTGTATATTTTTTCTCGGTCTCTTCCAGAGATACAATAGTTTACAATGAAAACTGGGGAGAATATTGGCAAAATTGCTAAAAATGTTCAAAGATTTCAGCAAAATGAAACAGGAGAATCACATTAATCTGCAAGAAGGTGATTAGCACATTTGCTGGTACACTCCCAGAAAAATATCTCCTTCGCTGATGGGAAAAATAAACTCAGTTAAGCCGCTTCATCGAAAGCAGAGTCACATTACGCCATGGCAGAGCTGTTACAATAGTGCTCAAGGCTATTATCTAGGGAACTAAGATTGTGTGTGGATCTGACTCGGTTAACAAAACAGTCAAGAAGGAAGTCCACTCTATTTCATCATTGGAAAATAGTTTGGCAAAATTGGCAATACGCGAGTTTTTTCACAAACCTGGATGGCAACAGTGGGTACTGGCAAACATATTGAGGTCAAGAGCCAAGCAAGTTGACTACATTAATTGCACTTATGGCTTTTCATTGTTTCAATTGTCTTCCATTTGGGGTCTTCTGTGCACCAAAGCTTTTCCAACTGGCAACATACAGAATCCTGGAAGGAAATCAGGGAACCATTTACCATATAGAAGATGTCCTCATTGATGGTAAAACGAAGAAAGAACACAACCAGAGGGCTACAGATGTGTTAAAGGCAATATAGGCAAGTCATGGTCTAAATGCGAGAAATAATTTTTCTGGAATGATAATCAAATTTCTGGGACAAGTCTTGAAAAACAACAGAATCAACACTTGACAATAATGGAAAATTTGTTGTAGTATAGTCATAGAATGATTCTACCAAAGGCAATGTGTAGAGAAATGTTACAGAATTTCACCTGAGGGCATCTAGGTATCACAAAGTGCAGAGGAAGAGTATAATAAGATTCAAGGATCAGAGTAGTGAAAGGATTGTTTGTGATACCAGGCTTTCCAGAAATATTAATATTGGAGAACAAACCTCAATGTATAGATGGAGGTACACATCTGCCAGATGATATTTTTTCCACTCCATAAGTCCTCTCCATCAGTGGACTAGAGAGGTTGAAACAGCAGTCAAGACTGTGAAATCACTGATGGATAAGGGATCAGACTGCTAATGGATAGGAGGGTAAAAACAGGAGTACCAGTTTTAGAACACAATCTCTGGCTAAACATAACCCCTCAAGATCACACAAAGGTAAAACTACTGGAGAAAAAAACCACAGCAAAAGCAGTTGAAGTGGTCAAAGTCTTGACATAGGATTAAAATGCTGTCAACCTAAAAATGGGGACAAACAATATGGTTAAGGACTGGAAGTCAGAAGCCGTTGTTAACAGACAACCAAATCACCTGAGAATTTTATTTTTTCAGAAAGCCTGAAGAGACATTCTGACAAAAAAGGAAGGTTTTGACCTTACTCAAGACAAGAAGTAAGAGCAAGTATGATGATCATTGAATATTGGGCAGCCATTCCTATCAGACAATGTAAAGACAGATACAGTTATTTCAGATGGAGTATAACACCATTGGTCTATTGATAGCTCTGGTGACCCTGATTCGGATGTCCAATCTGAGTTCCAGATTGTCTTGACCTTTGGGTGGGTAGATAGTGACAATGGTGATGATAGTGATCATATCAATTGCAATGTTAATGATGATGTTAATGATTACAGGCTAATAAGCAGAGGTAAACTATTAGAATAATGTAGACCAAGTAGAGAGAAATGTGGACAGATGTGATATAATGAAATTCATGATGATGTGACTGACTACATGACTCTAACATCTAGAAGAGTGAAGGCGCAATTCTAGAATGAGCATGTGATGTGACATAACATTACGGAGGTGTATTTGATAACCTATTATGTACAGATGTAGATAAAGGATTGTTATAGTACAGAAGGAGTTGAAGAGCTTTACTTAAAGAGAAGGAACAAGCAATCTCAGAAATACTTGTATGTACAGGTGCACCTAGCTTGAGATACTCCAGACCTATCTCAATGTACAGATAGCAGCATTGGCTTCAAACACAAAATAATGCAAAGCCCCAAATCAAAACTTGTGCAAACCACCAATTGAAAAGGACTTCCTAAGAAGGAAATGAATATGTTAGAAGTGATCAACTGTCCATTACTGCATTGTTACTTTGTAATTAATGTGATATATAATACGTTGATTCCAAATTATATGGACTAATCACATTATATTCCAATTAGTTAAATATGAGCATAATTGTCATAAAAGAAAAATATTGCTGTTGAATTTATTAGCTACTTGTAATGTAATATGACAAGTTATTGATCTTCTCACTGATTAAGGCAAATATGACAATTACAGTGCTTGATTTTTATTCACAAATATTTATGAAATGTGCATGATACCATTGCTGGTGTCAAATGTATCTTCTTTTGAATTCTAGAATTCATCTTCCACCACACATTAGTGAAAGGCTGTTGAGCTAGGCCTGGATCCTATCCTGGCAATAATGGTTATAGAAAGTAACCATCAAATGTAAAGCATTCAGCTTGTGGGGTGAGAAAATGAACAGCAGTAGTTGATTGTGTTTTCCATAAGAGATATTTGAATCGCTTAAATGGTCAACCCGATATTTCCTGGTTTAATTTTCTCCATGGAATGTTGCTTAATCTGCACAATGCCAACCTTAAATATTAAAATCTCTATTATTTTATTATTTTTACATCCTGTTCCCAGAGATTTGAACTTGAAGTGGAAGGGCACCAACTTTGGTAAGATAGTGGCATACGCAGCCCTATTGTCTTCCTACCAGCACCAGAACTAAGTGGCTTCTCACCTCCACTAAATAATTTCTAGCCAGGAAGGAGCATCCTGGGAAGCAAGGTGTCAACTGACAACAATTGTCAATGTGGTTATCCCCGAAGCAGGTGGACTTGCACCATCGAGAATATATCTGTCTTTGTCAATGCCTTGTCTGGATGTAAACAACTGCACAGTCTTCATCAGACTAAACCTGAATGTTTGAATGCATATGGGCTTTTTTGAGGCTTTCTTCCATCCTAATTTATTTGTTCACAGATTGAAGTAATTTTCAAATATCTTTAATACTTTGTTAACAATGTCTGTGTCTTCTGTTATACTTTGGCATTTTATAATGTTCAGCTTTAGAATATACTGAACACAAAAATGTATTAAATTGTTGAACATCAGATATACGGTTTCATTTTCAAAGCAGTTCTGTGGCCGGAGAATTGCTTACTCCAAGGCCTCTGTTCGATTTGGCCAAGTGCTGACATTAAATCTTTTGAGAAGTATTAATTCTCTTTCCACTTCTTAATATTCTTATTACTGAAAAATGATTTAAAACCATAGCTTCTCACTGCTTGTAATTTGCTGTCTTCAGGCTTGTGTTCTTGCAACAAATCAATGTAGTTTAAATTCTGCTGTCTAAACATTTCTTCAGACATTAAGACTTTATTATAGCAATGCAGCTGCATTTCCTTTGGCTGCAAGCTTGTAAATTCTATATTTTAGCAATAGCATATGTTACAATCAAAAGATGATCTCACATTGAAAAGAAATATAGTGGTAGAAGTGATGTAATTTGAAAACAGCACAAGAGAATGATGGGAGCAGAAAGCCAATCAAGCTCAAGAATCTCATCACATTTCATCACGTTCCAGAGTTCAAAAACATTAAGACAGCACATGATAGAGCATTACAAAATATCTTTAATTTCATTGATGCTAGAACATACTGTTGTAAATGTAGAGTTAAAAAAAAACACACATGCACATAAACAGAAACACTGCCCAGCATTATCACACCAATTTAACTTTTGTAAGAAGATGGAATATTTCCAGAAATTGTTCAAGAGTAATCATTGAAATGCAAAATTAATAATGCAAATGTGCACAAAACATTAATACCTTGCAGCAAGCAGCTTTGAAAGAACACCCAGAATATGAAGACTTAACTTCATGAAGACACATGCCACCTTTGGAAAATGTGAATCAACCATTCCAAGAAGTAATACTTGACTTGTTTGAAGTAGATATCACATAGACCATGCAGGTTAACACTCATCAAACCAATTTCAAGCTTGACACAGTGGGAAGTGTTTCTGTAGCTGCTGAGAAAATATCCTGGTTGCTGAGGGGGAAACTATTATCTAATGGCAGAGAAGTGAATGGTACGGTTGGAACACCAGTCAAGATCGAAGAAGTGATGAGAATAGCACGTGAAATACAGGGACCAATTCAGAGTAAAATACATGTGCATTAACAGAAATTGACACGTCTCACTTTGAGCAGAAAAGCATGCTTCACTCCTAAATTCTGAGAATGTGTCGAAGAATATCAACCAGCTCAGAAGCCAAACACCAGTGATGAGCATAACCTTACTCCACAAGAAGATTTGACAAAGTTCAGAATATTCGCTGAATCCAGGATAAGTGCACCACTTGAAATGCACTAATTTGGTACCCAACAACCCTTCATGACAGAGAATGCTGATGAAATTGCTTTCCAACCACTCTAAAGGCAAATCTTCAAAATCTGATCATCAAATATCCTTCACACCACAACCATCTGGAATTTGTAGTGGACTTTTGATGCAATCAATTCAGCCATTTTGAAGAAACAGTACCAAAACTGTACAGTCAGTTTTACTAACTATGATTGAACCTGATAAAATGATGATGTCAGCTAAGAGAATATAGGTGAGATTGGAAATATCATTAAAAAACTATATCTTTGTTTTAGATTAGATTACTTACAGTGTGGAAAAAGGCCCTTTGGCCCAACAAGTCCACACCAAAGAGCAAACCACCCCCCGATATTTACCCCTTCACCTAACACTACAGGCAATTTATCATGGCCAATTCACCTAACCTGTACATCTTTGGACTGTGGGAGAAAACTCACACAGACATGGGGAGAATGTGCAAACTCCACACAGACAGTTCCTAAGTTGGGAATTGAACTCAGGTCTCTGGCTGTGTGAGGCAGCAGTGCTAACCATTATGCCACCATGCCACCCCAAAAGAGGTTAGTTCTTTCAGAGACATAACTAATTTCTCTGAAATCTTTTGAGAAAACTAAAGATCTTTCAATGGAGACAGATGTTCAACTGCACATCACTGCTAGAGGGTGCTGCCAGCAAAGAGCCCATGGGAAATCAAAGATCTGCCCAATTCCAGTGTGGCCACAAATTGTACCGGAATATTTTGTCCTTAACAAAACAAATCCCGGAACTCAAAGATCCAGTATGGTTCCAGTGGGGCAATGAAATGAGTGCTTAGACTTGAAATGGAAGACTTTCAACTCAATGAAGTCATTAGTCATTTATAATGTCAGACACTTTAGGGGGAGATGGTGTTGTAATAAGTTAACTTTACTTATTTGAAACAATTATATAATGAATTTATTAGCTGGATAAAAGCTTGGGGGTGGGGGCATGTACAATACAGTTGGTATGCAATCGAGATAAGTGACGGCATGAGATAGGCTTTACCCATCAGAATTTAAAGGACTACTCCAAGGAGGAGCTAACCAGCTCATTTTTCTGGTTCTGTGCTTATTACCAATCTGTATCACAATGTTTTAGCAGCAGTAGTGTGAACCTACTCTTAAGAATTAGATTCTGGATGATTTTTATCTGTTTTTGTTCTCGAATATCAATTTGGTGCATGTTTCCCTGAAGGAACAAGAATACAGAATCCTCTCCTTTACAATTATTTAGGGACACAGCACATCCTCTCCGAAAGTGTAGAATTCTCCTCATCAGACCAGCCAGAAAATTTATTTAAACTTTCCAATGCACTGCCAGGGATGGACTACCTATTAAACCAGCAGAAATCAGCTGTTTGTGAATTTGCACTCAGCCACCTTTAATTAAAGAATGACGTCATTGCCATGAGTTCACTTTAGACAATCCCCTTACGTCCTTTGTTAAGGATTCAAATTCTAGTTGCAATTAAGATCCAATAAAACACAAATGTGCACATTCCACTGTTCCTTCACACCAATGACATATCACTTATCCTGTTTAGCATGCTGTGCCCCAGATGATTCCAAATCTTATCTTCAAGTAAATTAAACTTTTACTAAAATAATCATCTGCACCAAAAGAAACTGCAGATATAATCAACTCCAACTACACTAATCCAACTGTACTGCTTTAATATTCTGAATTGGGATTTTGTATCAATAAGTTGTATATCTATGACAGTAGAGAATACCATCTCATGAATAACCTATCACATCATTTCTCAATTTAGTCTTCTAAGCAAGAAATACTGCTGTACTCTTTATAGCTCCCCTATGATTGCTTAAATTTCCATAACAGCCCCATTATTAGAATTTAATAAGCTGCTGTAGCCCTAGTTACAGATCGATGGTGCCTTGCCTTATGTTTTTTTTGTGTCTGCTAGTGTTTTTACTTACTTTATACAGACAATCAAAGAATTATACTTATTCACTTTCATTTGAAATATGAGACAAGGGATTTGTGAAGTAATAACTTAGAGCCCATGCAGTACGTACACAATGTAAATAATGCTTTTTCTGACATTCATTTCTTCCCAGTTTATTGCATTTCCATTATGTGAAGTAGATAAATTATGAAACAGAAATCATCTCATCAAACCCATCTTTTCATATTTTCCATCTAAAAAATGTGAATCAACAGTGAGATTAAATTGTACTCCAATTATAAAATACCCTTCACAAACTGAGTTCTCAAGCTCGCCCTTGAGAATATTAAGTTTATACTTGAAACAAAATGTTCTTTGTTTTCTAGTCTAAATATTGCCTTTTGTTACATTATTGAAATTTGTAATTGTTTGCATCAAATAAACATAAACCTAAGTTACTTGTATAATTAATAGTTCACCACTATAGTGTAAATGTTAATCCTGTCAACTAAATGACTTAACAGTTCCATTTTAAAAAAAAGCAAATAAGGGAATAAATAAAGCAAAAGAAAAATCACACACACACACAAACTCCCTGTTGTAGTATGCAATGTGAGAAAGTATGGAAAACACAGAGAAAATGAAAAAAAGATCTGAATCTCGACATTGAGAATATATTTTCTGGGATTTTCCCATTAAGGCTTAAATGGTGACTTCAGAATCTCACTACTGAGCAGCAATTAACTAATTTCCATGTATTTGCATATTATTATGAGCCTGACATCAGCCCTGACATTTGTTGATTGAAACCGGGGGGGGGGGATGGGGTTGTAAGTGGGTCAGTATATTCACACGTCAGAGGTCCAGATGATTAAAATTTAGATGACAAGATGAGAAGAGGAACAAAGACAAAAATGGTGATGAGGGCCATGCATTGTTCTGTAGCCCTGCATGACCAAGATGGACTAGCAGATTCGGGCTGCCACATTTAAAAATATTCTTCTATGA
Source organism: Chiloscyllium plagiosum (assembly GCF_004010195.1). Classification (NCBI taxonomy): domain Eukaryota; kingdom Metazoa; phylum Chordata; class Chondrichthyes; order Orectolobiformes; family Hemiscylliidae; genus Chiloscyllium; species Chiloscyllium plagiosum. Next base: position 49,908,515 of record NC_057718.1, read on the forward strand.
ACAGTATGAATTTGTGTATGTGTGTGCGTGTGTTTGTGTGCGTGTGCATATTTCTCATATGTAGAGAATCCCTGGTGAAAGAGTTGGGGAGTTATAGTCCACTGGTTCAAATTTACTATGTTGTTCTTGGAGAAGTCCAGCTGCCAATTGGCATCTGTGGCTACAACTTCCAAGGAGAAGGGAAGTTCTGGGTCTGGTATCGTCAGTGTAGGGAGCTGCTCTCGGGCCTGTTTTAATTCAACAACAGCTTCCTTTTGTTGTTAATTCTATTTCTACTGTACATTCCTTTTAAGGAGGTCTGCGAGTGGGGCAGTGTTAGTGGCCAATCATGGTTCTGACACTTAGTCCAAAAGGAACCTCATGAACTCACATCCCTGGGGAGAGGCAAATGGGTTCTGGCCTCAATGTAATATTGTATGTTTCCCTTGAGGTATCATAGGTCCTGCGTATGTTGCCTGGAACCTCAGAATCTTTACCTTCTTGGGTTTAAGTTCTTGTCTGAGGATAGTGAGAACAGTTAACGCTCCCTTAACTGTATTAAATGTTCAATCCTTGTCTTTGTCTGCAGGAGGAGATCATCCATGTACTGTACCAAGCAGATCCATTGGGAAAACCTCTCCTGCCATTGGCAAGTGTCTGATGAAATACGAACGGAGAGTTGTGAAAACCCTGGGGCAAGCAGAGCCATGTGTATCGTTGGCTCCGATATGTGAAAGTGAATTTAAATTGGCAGTATGGATGCAGGAGGATGGACCAACGTCCATTACAGATCTTCAGTACAGTGAAATATTTTGCCTGTGGGGTCTGGCTCAAAATGATTTCAGGGTAAATGGTTACTGTTGGTCTTATGATTGGATGGCTTTATTTAGTTGAAAATGTGTTGCTGGAAAAGTGCAGCAGGTCAGGCAGCATCCAAAGAACAGGAGAATCGATGTTTCGGGCATGAGCCCTTCTTCAGGAATGAGGAAAATGTGTCCAGCAGGCTAAGATAAGAGGTAGGGAGGACGGACTTGGGGGTGGGGCATTGGAAATGAGATAGGTGGAAGGAGGTCAAGGTGAAGGTGAGGTCAAAACTCCTTCCACCTATCGCATTTCCAACGCCCCTCCCCCAAGTCCCTCCTCCCTACCTTTTATCTTAGCCTGCTGGACACACTTTCCTCATTCCTGAAGAAGGGCTCATGCCCAAAACTTCGATTCTCCTGCTCCTTGGATGCTGCCTGACCTGCTGCGCTTTTCCAGTAACACATTTTCAGCTCTGATCGCCAGCATCTGCAGTCCTCACTTTCTCCTCGATGGCTTTATTTAGTTCCCTGTAATCAATGGTGAGCTGCCAACAGCCATCAGGTTTCTTAACTGACCATATTGGTGAGTTATTTGTGGATGTTACATGTCATAGGACTTATTGTTTTAACAATGAACTTGACCACCAACCCCTTTTGCCTACTTGGGGAAAGTATAGTGCCTTTTTGCCTTTGGAGGCCAGTCCATGTATCACTACCTCACTCTCTATATGACTGCAGTCATGTCTGTGACTGGTGAACATACTCTGATGTTATGTGCGAATTCTCTGTGCTACTGGGTCCTCAGTCATTTTGTTGGGTCTAATCCACAATTTCCCCAGGGTACACATTTTCTGTGTGCATATGTCTGTCACAATCTCCATTGGTGCCTTATCTAACCCAGACATTTAGCAAATTCAACAATTGGCTGGGTCAAAAGATAAATTACATTCCCTCATATGTTTTGAGTCTAACATATGCTCAACATCCACGCGAAGATTAATCGACACAGCTGGGTGATGGCAGACGAAGCTCCCAGTTTACATTCTCTCGGTTCTGTCTCTGCCCCCTTCTTTAGTGTACAGGAGAATCGACATTTCGGGCATAAGCCCACACTTTCCTCATTCCTGAAGAAGGGCTTATGCCCGAAACGTCGATTCTCCTGTTCCCTGGATGCTGCCTGACCTGCTGCGCTTTTCCAGCAACACATTTCCAGCTCTGATCTCCAGCATCTGCAGACCTCACTTTCTCCCCTTCTTTAGTGGTCTGGAGAATCCATTCAGAAGGATTTTCTTATGGGCGCAGCATGTGTTATCAAAATCTCAGAATGTGTTAAGTGTAATTCTGGACCCTCTTGTGTCTTATTAAAACTCAAAAGTCTGGCCTCCCACTTCACCATCCACTAGGGGCTGTCCCACTCTGTCCTCCCTGGTATTGTACACCCACTGAGGAGAGGCGTGGCTTTGTCATGCTTTGGGGAGTTTATCCAGCCAGGGGTACAAGGAGTTAGATGGTTGGATTTTCTCCACTAAATTTGTCTGTGTGATCTCTCCTACCAAATTAACTGGTTGTTTGTCTGTCTGGTCCTTCTAGCAGTATGGATCGGGGTCTTGAGTCTCGCTCCTGTGGTGATGCTAACTACCTGGATAGTCCCGTGTGAAGTATCTGTGCATCCACAATTGGAGCATTTCCTTCACTGCTGCCTGGGACCTCCCTGCTGCTGATCCCTATCTCTCACTGCAGGATGGGCGTATGGAAGGGGATGGTTCCAATAATAACTCGAGGAGAAAGTGAGGTCTGCAGATGCTGGAGATCAAAGTTGAAACTTTATTGCTGGAACAGCACAGCAGGTCAGGCAGCATCCAGGGAACAGGAGATTCGACGTTTCGGGCACAGGCCCTTCTTCAGGAATGAGCAGAGAGTGTTCAGCAGGAGAAGATAAAAGGTAGGGAGGAGGGACTTGGAGGAGGGGAGTTGGAAATGTGATAGGTGGAAAGAGGTCAAGGTGAGGGTGATAGGTCGGAGTAGGACGGAGGCGGAGAGGTCAAGAAGAAGACTGCAGAAGACTGCAAGAA
>NC_057718.1:49911519-49951202 GCF_004010195.1 Chiloscyllium plagiosum
ACAGCACAGCAGGTCAGGCAGCATCTAGGGAACAGAAGATTCGACGTTTCGGGCACATGCCCTTCTTCAGGAATGAGCAGAGAGTGTTCAGCAGGAGAAGATAAAAGGTAGGGAGGAGGGACTTGGAGGAGGGGAGTTGGAAGTGGAGGAGATGCGGTGGAGGGCACCGTCGACCACGTCGCCTTCCTGACCTGCAGTCTTCTTGTTGACCTCTCCGCCTCCATCCTACTCCGACCTATCACCCTCACCTTGACCTCTTTCCACCTATCACATTTCCAACGCCCCTCCTCCAAGTCCCTCCTCCCTACCTTTTATCTTCTCCTGCTGAACACTCTCTGCTCATTCCTGAAGAAGGGCCTGTGCCCGAAACGTCGAATCTCCTGTTCCCTGGATGCTGCCTGACCTGCTGTGCTGTTCCAGCAATAAAGTTTCAACTCCAATAATAACTCCCCTTGTTTCGGTCACCCACTTTGTCCCTCTGCATGGGACCAGGTTTGGGTGTTTTACTAGTTATGTTTCCACCTTGGAGAAAGTGAGGACTGCAGATGATGGAGATCAGAGTCGAAAAGTATGAGCTGGAAAAGCACAGCACGTTAGGCAGCATCAGAGAAACAGAGGAGTTGGCGTTTTGAGCAGGAATGCCGACTCTCCTGCTTCTCGGATGCTGCCTGACCTGCTGTGTTTTTCCAGCACTGCACTTTTTGACTCGTATTTCCACCTTGCCTATTTGGAGTGCTCGGATTCATGAATCTTGTTCTCTCAATCCCAGTCCATCCTCCTTATCACCTATTGTTCTGTGTGACTGCTGTCTGTGGGGTAAAATTTACACAGGCTTTCCTTGCTGCCTCTGTGGTATGTGCGGCAAGTGTTCAGCTCCAATCTACTGTGTTTGCAATGTCAGAGCAGTCTGATCAAGGTTATTGATGACTTTTACTGACTGTGTCCATAGGCGCCTGGCAAATGTAGTTTGGTGCTCTACCTTTTGCTTCCTGTATTTCTTTAATCCCTCCATGGGGTCTCCCCTATTGTATTCTACAGTGGCTAGGATTGCTGTCTTCATGGCCTGCAGTTCCCACGTTCTGGGGATTAGGTAAGACAGAATGGATCATGATCTCCTCGATGTCATCAAACCTGTGGTGAACTCTCTGTTGCTGGGTGCTATTGAAAAACATGTGGGGGGTCAGCTGTGAGCTCAAATACAGAAGATCTCTTTTGCTACCTCCAGCAGTTGTGCCACTGTAAATGAGGTTGTTTAAGTAATTGGATTATTGTTCAGGCCATCGTGACAGGTTATGATCAGTGGGTTCATCGGGACAGGGTAAGATCCTGGGGGTGCCACACGATTTATTCCTTTCAGAAAGGAAAGTTGGGGGGGAGTGTCCCTAATCTTCACTGCTCTCGGCATACATAAAGTCTTGTTCTTCCATTTCATAAAATCCTGGAATCCCTCCAATGCAAATTGTGTCTGTACCAACCCACCAAAGAGCTTGCCATTGAGACCCAACCTTATCCCTGTAACCCTACATTCCCCATGGCTAATCCACCGAGCTTGCACACCCCTGGATACTACTGGGCAATTTACCATGGCCAATACGTCTAACCTGCACATCTTTGGACCATTGGATGGAACTGGAATACTCAGTGGAAATCCATCAGACATGATGAGAATATGCAAACACCATGCAGTTGCCTGAGGGTGGAATCAAACCCTGGTCCCTGGTGCTATAAGGAAGCAAACCTAACCTCTGAGCCACCATGCCACAGGGTACTATGCATACTGTAAAAACAACTTTGATATTTGGTAAGACTGAGAAAATAGCAGGGCTAAATTTACAGTGCACTATCATTGTGGGTCATAATACTTAACTCCAGGGCAGAGGATATTCCATTCCCTCCCCATTGAGTCTTGGTCCTCTCAGCGTTGCTGTGGGTCAATAAGACAAGGAGGGTTGTGAATAATGAACTTGGATAGAAGAGCAATTAATGGGGATGCAGGAGTTGGAGTGGTGTTGAGTTAGCAGGAAGTGTTTGTAGTCTTGAAGGGTGAGGTAGATGAGAGCATAATAGGGAGAGTTATTGTCTGTGAGCTTTGATGAGATGCTTGTGTATAGCAGAGTTAGAGTGATTGAACAGTGAATGTGAGGCAGCAGTGGGAAAATGCATAATTTACCCTTGTGGAGGGTGGAAGATCATTGAGCCTCTTCCTGCATTGCTCAGGACACAAGCTTGAGCAAGGCTGCTATCTTCAGTCCAAGCTGACTGTGTCTGGTGGTATGGCATGCTTCAACATTCTTCCAGAAAAAGAATGGCCATCCTCTCCATTACCCTGTCTATATGCACCTCCAAGACCATGTGTGCAAATCAAGGAGATAACTTGCTTCATGGGCCAGTTACTTGAGGAAAATGGTGCAGGGTCACACTTTGAGGGCTAGTTCCTGGCTTGCAGCATCTGGAGTGGTGCACAACTAGGCTTCAAATATGGTGCCAGTCGCATGAAAACCAGAAGATCCCAGCATTGCCCTCCCATCTTTTCATGATTCCAATTGAAGGGTGTGAAAGAACCCAGTTGCTCAATTAAAGACTTGAAAAGCAGAAGGCCAAAGTCACTTTGGATCATACAGTGGACTCACCACCATGAATTTCACTTTGACTGTAAATGGGAATTTACACTCCATACATTTTGAATACTCATGAGCATATTTAACAAATACCGTTTTTCTTTCAGGAAACACACACAACTAGCAGAAATAATTTGCTTTCAATTGAGAGGTTGCTCCAACTTGAACAGTTGTCTTCAAGATTAGATAAATGGTACTGTAAGCCTAACCTATAATTGTTCATGATTTTATACATGTGCTGAAGTGAAGAAATGTTAAAAGGGAAACCAGTGAAAATTACCACGCAGTACTTCATAAGATTTATAATATACTGTTATTTGGATTAGATGAGGTAATTAAATAATTTTGATAACATTTCAGAGTGGAGTATTTTGAGTAATATGCAGATAGCAATAGCTGAATAATTTCCTTTGCTTTGGGATTTATTTTCCCTTTTATACAGTGTTACAAAGCTCAGACTGACTTGAACTACCACTGCAGGTACAATGCTTCATTTTTGCACTTGTGTTCTTTGGGAAACACTCGTTTTTATGATTCAGCAGTCCAACTGTCAATGAAATTGGACAATGCAGCACACAGAGGTATTGTTTAAACTGATTCAGAGATATATATTAGAAGCCAAATATTGCAAATCCAAAAGAAAGTTCTGTTTGTCTTTCAGACTGCCTTCAAAGACACAACTCCTTAACTAATCTGAGTGTTTTGTTATTATCTCTTGGGTTGTTTTGTAAGCCTCTTCCTCTGGTTGACGACATTTCTCTTTGCAGTTCTCATTTCCTACTTGCACTTAACTCTTTGGCTGCTCATTACAAAATGTACCTCAACTTTCTGGAATACCTGGAGACTATAAATTGATCTTGTATGAATTTCCAATGCTGAATGTTGCAACAAACTAAAATGAGATTGGAAAATTGCAAATTTGCGTTATCTGAAAGTGTTCTTCATTTTCCAAAATCTTAGTCTTTGATATTTTATGTGTGTGTCTGAGTGTGTGCATGCATGTGCATGTGTGCACACATTATACCGTCACAGCTCTTCACAGACTTCTTACTTTAATTATGTGGAATTAAGGATTTTCAATAGCCATGGCACAAGTCAGATTATTTGCAATATCTTATCCCGTTTTGAAGAAGAGGTTGAATTAATTGTACTTTTGAAAAAAAATAGAGCACATGGATGTTGAATGAGTAAGCAATATTAGTTGAAAAGAGAGCAGAGTTTATACAGGTGCAAAATCACAATATTTGTGAGTTTTTCAAACTTGCTGCTGAACACAGAGCCAGGCAGCATGTGACCATAGTATTAATACAAATGGTGCACAGATAGAGTTGGTCTCAGAATAAGGGGTTGTACATATAAGACAGCATTGAGGAGATTTTTCTTCTTTTAGAGGTGTATGAATCTGTGAAATTATTTACTAAATGGGGCAGTGGAGTCAGGGTTATTAGGTTTATTCAAGGTTGAGATAAACAGATTTATAATCATTAAGGGAATCAAGTGTTTCAGGGAAAAGGCCAGAAAATGAAGTTCAGGATTCCGAGATCAGCCATGATCTCATTGAACAGCAGGGCAAACTCAATGGACTGAATGGCCCACTTCTGCTCCTATGTCTTATGGATGTTTTTAACAAAGACCTGAATTCTGATCCTGGGCTGAACATTACAGTGGGGGTGGACTGCTCTCCCTCCAGACAGAAACTGTCTCATCTGTTGCAAGCCTCCCCCACTGATGTAACACACCAAAGGAAAGCCAAATGGCCTCATTACAAGATTTATGCTCCTCCTTGGGGAAGCGGTTCTGCCTTTGAGAGCTGCCAGCCAATCAGTTCACCCTCCAGCATCACGCATTCAGTAATAGGTGCTGCCATACTGTAGTATATGATGTGAAGATGCCAGTGCTGGACTAGGGTGGATAAGGTCAACAGTCAAAAGACACCAGGTTATAGTCCAACAGGTTTCTTTGCAATTGCAAGCTTTTGGACGGATGGTTCTTCATCAGGAATGGTGTGATAGGGAGGTATAAGACACAGTATTTATAAGCAAGCATGCCTGATGGATGCCATGTACGTCTGGCAGGTTGCACAGGCATTGACAAGGTATTGAATGTCGTGATTCATCCCAGCCACTGCAGTATAATGACTTATGTGCTAGCCATCTTGTGTGTTCAAGACCTGTGTGGCGCTAGTGTAGTATGGACATGTTATCACATAATGCTTTTGTTATTAGGGGTGGTTTACATTTGAAAATGCCTTTTGTTATCCACCAAGTTTATCTTTTGTGGTCAAACTGAATCTTCTCATGTACCTCATCAATATTGTCAGACCATCCCTGAACAATATTGCTCTTTTGTAGCTGTTGTTTTTGCTTAACTTCAGCAGTAGTTGATTGCAACTGTTCACACTGGATCTGGTCAAAGTGTAACAGATCACCTGTAAGAAACATAAGCACAAAATTGAGTAGCTCGATCTTTATATGAATTGGATAATCCAATCAGTGCATCAGATGTAATGATCTTGGTACCCTAAATCTAAAGAACAGACAAGAATGATTAAAAGGTTAAACAGCAGCAAGACATTTGAGCTTGAGAGGAAGCTATCTAGAAATGATACAAAATGGACAGCAAACATTTCTACAGGCACCTCATGGGAGGAGTGAGTAAAGTGAATGCAAATGAACAGTTAATAGTAGACAAAAAAGAAATGGCCGGGAGAATTAACAAATATTTTTCTTCTGTATTTGCTGTAGAGAATATTAAAATATTCAGTAAGTCAGAAATCAGGAAGTAGAAAGGAGGCACCTGGTGAAATTGCTATCACCAATGAAGTAGTACTGAGAAAACTAATGGTCCTACAGGCTGATAAGTCCCCGGATTTGATAGACTTTATACTATGGTCTTAAATAAAACTGACTAATATGATAGTAGGTATGTAGACATTAATTTTTCAAGACTAAATTTTTGAAAGGTTCAGTGGAACTGGAAAGTAGCAAATATAACTCTTCTATTCAAGAAAGGAGAACAGCAGGAAATTGAAAACTATAGGTCAGTTAGCATGGTGTCCTTCAAGGGGAAAGTGTTTGAATCAATCATTAAAGAGGTTACAGCTGGGCACTTAGAAAAATTCTAGGCAATCAGGAAGAGTCAGCATGGCTTTGTGCAAAGAAAATCATGTTTAGCCAATGTATTGGATTTTTTTGAAGAAGGAACATGCACTGTGAACAAGGGGCAGCCCATTGACATACTGTACATGGATTGTCAGAAGGCATTTGACAAAGTGCCGCATAAAGGTTATTGTGTAAAATAGAAGTACATAATACAATAGAATGATATAGAGGATAACATACTAGTCTGGATAGAAGATTAGCTGCATGCAAGTAAACAGAGTTTACATAAATGGGACTTTTTATGATTGGCAGGATGTGATGAATGCAGTACAGCAAGAGTCTATGTTGGATATTCAACATTTTACAACTTATATCTTTGACTTGGATGAGGGGGAATAAAGGCATGTTAGCTAAATTTGCAGATGACACAAAGATAGGAAGCATTTTGTGAAGACAACATAAGGAGGTTACAGACCATTAATAGAGATGCAAATAGTTTCCACATAATTACTGAGGCTGCCATCTCCAGTGGCACATACCTTGGCATCCTTACCATATGTAGGGTGACAAAGAGGAGCTAGCCACAACTTCCAAGAATGCACTGATCTAAAACCAACAGAGTTTTGGTGATGAGTCAAATTTGTCTCAAAACTTTGAATCTGTTTCTCTCTCCACATTTGACCCAGACCTGTTGAGTTTCTTCAACATGCTCTGTGTCTATTTCAGATTTCCAACAGTACTTTGCTTTTATTAATAGTAATGAACTGATCCAAGCAGATTTGCAAATTACAATTACTCCTCCCCTCAATGGGTTGAGTTTACAATCTTACTGCCTGGTGGAAACAGGGCAGTAGATGATTGCTGACATTTTAAGGGTAGTACTGCCATTTTTGCCACATTTTGAGAGATTGCATATCATGATTGATTTGATTTAGTGTGTTCTTCAAAGTCAGGACACGTTCACCTCACCAGACTCATCAAGATTGTTTTCTTTTGCATGACTCCATAGCCGTTGTGCAATTATGGAGATGGCAATGACCATTTCTTGCTGTTATTCCAGTTTGAAGTATCTCCTACTTCCTCACTAGTGAACCTTGGGGCTTTGCTTTGTTCTTACAAACTATCAGATAATCTTATACCAAAAATCACACTGCAAAAGTTTTTTTGAACTATGACATCTTAAAGTTGTTGCAGCTGTTTAGGTCTCACAGTAGTTTGCAACTGTCTGCCTCTGCATTGGTGGTTTCTCAATGTTCTTGGCACTGGAAGCTTGTTTGCATTATTCTGGAGATCCCATTGGTTTCAGGTCACTTCTCATTGCATTGGCATGACTCATGCTCAACCTAGAAATTCAGGATAAACATAATCTTCAGGTGTGTTTTATAACATAACAAACTGTCAAGCTTTTGAGATACAATTCTGACATGTTAATATCTCTCCTGTAGCCATATTTTTCCTTCATCCTGACTCTATTTCTGCTTCAATACAAATTAAACTGTTCCCAATTCAATACTATGTACAAATCCTATTCGTGGGCAGGAAAGTTGATAATGTCAGTAAGCCTTGCCAAATCAGGTTTCTTAATCCCTAGTTATTAAACTGCACTGCTCCAATTGTACACAGCCAAGCATACATCAAGATTGCACATTCAAATGTTATTAAAACTATTACTTACAAAAAGCAATAAGGAATTTTCCTCTTTAAGTCCCTGATTTGAAAATATCCAATCATCATGAAAATGGATAAAGAGCTCAAGTCATCAGTTCACAGCTCCTTATGCATTGCCCTGGAATTTTCCAGGGGAGGGGTCAGAATCGAGTCTGTGACTAACTGCAATTGGTATGATTCAATTGCTGACATTTTAATGAGATACAAAGGGATATCCATGGAGTCCAACCTTAATTTCCCATTGCTCCAATCATGCAATGTTTCAATTCGTGCACGAGGAATAGGGAAACCCCAGGTATAAATTCTGAGGGTCTCATTAAATTAAAGCAGATTTTTTGGCTTCAGGGTTTACATAGAGAGCTGCTTCCAGCAGATCCAAAAACCAATAGCCGTGCCTGCCACTGTATTCGATTTTAAGCCTATGGTTTGATCCTACATGTAGATAGGCCTATGGTTCACCTCCACTTTGACAGCCCAGAGCAATAAACTCAATCACCGCTCAGTTACATGAATCATAACATGTGTACTAGTTCAAATCCAGACTGGTGCTGTTGGGAACTGTGTTCCTATACCGCTTTTGGCTGCCTGTTAGTTGTTCATTAGAGACAAAAAAACTGCAGATGCTGGAATCCAATGTAGACAGCTAGAGGCTGGAAGAACACAGCAAGCCAGGCAGCATCAGGAGGTGGTGTTAGTTGTTCATTGGCAAGATGATAGGTTATCAATTCTGGACATACTGATGTTAATGAATTTGTTTCAGAGAATTTCTGTAAATAACAAACTTATTTTGTAATGTAACTTTGATGTTAATGTTACCACAGAAGGTACTGAGTGTTTTTTTGTTAAAGCTATACTGCCAACAAATATTAATGCTGCTGTTGGAAGGTATGGCAGGAATCCTTCATAGGTTGAATGGCTTGGCCAGTTGACATAAGTAGACTTTATTCTTCAACTTATTGTAACACGCCTTTTGTGGCTAACAGTGAAAAAACAGATAAATGATGATTTTCATGCAATAGCTGTTTTTTGTGAAATGCACTCTTGTATAAACTGATGGTTTTCACAGTGGCAGTAACCTTTGCCCCTATCCTAAAGTGCCATATTAATCATTTATTATGTAGCTATTAATTGTGAACAGTGATCAATTTGGAAATATACATTTGGCATAGATCTTCCCTTGTACCATGGGTACAGTGAAGTAATAAACTTATTCATCGAAGAAATCCAAGGAATAGATATAATGCAGAAGTGGTTTAGCTGCTCACTGTCTTACCCCTTCACACATTTGTATCTCCTCCAGCAATTTATTAGATAGCTGATATAGATATCTGAAATATCTATATTTATCTAATCCTGGCTTCGAGAGCATCCTCAATCAGAGACTTTTGGAGATCTGAGGTGTACAAAGTTCGAGGGGCATGAACAGGGTAGATAGGGAGAAACATTTTCCCTTAATAAAAGTGTGAATAACCAAGGGGCACAGTTTCAAGGTAAGGAGCATGGGATTTAAAAGGGATTTCAGGACATAATTTTCCATCCAGAGAATTGTGCGACCTGGAGCTTACTGCCTGAAATGATGGTAGAGTTAGGAACCCTCAAACTTGAGAAGTATTTTGATGCGCACTTGAAATGCCATGGTATCCAAGGCTATGGGCCATGTGGAGGAAAATGAGAATAGAATAGATGACAGGTGCAGACACAATGTACCGAAGGGTTTTTCTCTGTACGGTAAAAGCTCAATGACTCTATGTCCCATGATTTTAATTGCTCCACCATTGGTGGCCATGTCATAGAGTCACAGATGTACAGTATGGAAACAGACGCTTCAGTCCAATTAATCCGTGCTGACCAGATATTCTAAATTAATCTAGTCCCATTTGCCAGCATTTGGCCCATTTTCCTCTAAACCCTTCCTATTCACAAACCCATCTAGATGCCTTTTAAATGTTGTAATTGTTCCAGCCTCCACCACTTCCTCTGGCAGCTTGTTCTATACACACACCACCTTCTGCAAGAAAAGGTTACTCCTTAGGTCCCTTTTAAATTTGTCCCCTCTCACCTGAAACCTACGCCCTCTAGTTTTGGACTTCACTATCCTGGGGAAAAGACTTTGTCTATTCACCCTATCTATGCACCTCATGATTTTATGAACTCCTACAAGATCACCATCAGCCTCTGATGCTCCAGGGAAAATAGCCCCAGACTATTCAGCCCCTCCCTATAGCTCAAACCCTCCAACCCTGGCAAAATCTTTGTAAATCTTTTCTGAAACCTTTCAATTTTCACAACATCCTTCCTATACCAGGGAAACTAGAACTGAATGCAGGATTCCAAATGTGACCTAACCAATGTTCTGTACACAATGTTCGGGAACCCCGCACTTCCCAAATCTACCTCGTACCCAAGATCAACAAGACTGACCACCCCGGCCAACCCATCATCCCAGCCTGCTCCTGCCCCACCAAATTCATCTCCACCTACCTTGATACTGTCCTATACCCCCAGTCCAGGATCTCCTCACATATATTTGGGACACCACCCACGTACTCCGCCTCCTCCAAGACTTCTGTTTCCTTAGCCATCAACACCCCTCATCTTCACCATAGACATCCAGTCCCTCTACACTTCCATCCGCCAAAACCAGGGCCTCCAAGCTCTCTGTTTCTTCCTCTCCCGACGTCCCCATCAGTACCCTTCCACTGACACTCTTATCCATTTGGCTGAACTGGTCCTCACCCACAACAATTTTTCCTTTGAATCCTCGCCCTTCCTCCAGAGCAAAGGGGTAGCCATGGACACCCACATGGGCCCCAGCTATGCCTGTCTCTTTGTCGGCTACGTAGAACAGTCTATCTTGTGGAGTTACACTGGTACCACTCCCCACCTTTTCCTCCACTACATTGATGACTGCATCAGCGCCACCTTGTGCTCCCATGAGGAGGTTGAACAGTTCATCAACTTCACCAACACATTCTACCCAGACCTTAAATCCACCTGAACCATCTCTGACACATCTCTCCCCTTCCTGGAACTCTCCATCTCCATCAACAATGACTGACTCAACATGGACATTTTCTACAAATCCACGGACTCCCACTGTTACCTGGATTACACCACCTCCCACTCTGCCTCCTGCAAAAATGCTATCCCCTATTCCTAACTCCTCTGTCTCCACCACATCTGCTCCCAGAACAGACCCGATGGCCTCCTTCTTTAAAGACTGCAATTTCCCCTTCCAAGTGGTTGAAGATGTCCTCCAATGCATCTCATCCACGTCCCATACCTCTGCACTTGAACTGTACCCCTCCAGCTGCAACAAGGACAGAATCCCGCTGGTCCTCACCTACCACCCCACAAACCTCCGTATGCATCGCATCATCCTCCGCCATTTATGCCACCTACAAACGGACCCACACCAGAGATATATTTCCCACCCCACCCTAATCCATTTTCCATAAAGACTGTTCCCTCCACGACTACCTGGTCAGGTCCATTCCCCCTAACAGCCCAACCTTCCCCCCTGGCACCCTCTCCTGCCACTGCAGGAATTGCAAAACCTGCGCCCACACATCCTCCCTCACCTCCATCCAAGGTCCCAAAGGAGCCTTCCACATCCATCAAATCTTCACTTGCACCTCCACACATTTACTGCATTTGTTGCTCCCGATGCGGTCTCCTCTACACTGGGGAGACTGTATGCCTACTCGCAGAACGCTTCAGAGAATATCTCCAGGACACCTGCACCAATCAACCCCACCACCCTGTGACCGAACATTTCAATTCCCCCTCCCACTCTGCCGAGGACATGCAGGTCCTGGGCCTCCTCCGTCACCATTTTCTTACCACCCGACGCCTGGAGGAAAAAACCCCTATCCTCTTCTGAACTCTTCAACCCCAGGGCATCAATGTGGACTTCACCAGTTTCCTCATTTCCCCTCCCCCCAGTTCCAACCTTTGATGAAGGGCTTTTGCCCGAAATGTTTATCTTCCTGCTTCTCAGATGCTGCCTGACCTGATGTGAATTTCCAGCACTACTCTAATCTTGACTCTAATCTCCAGCATCTGCAGTACCCACTTTTGCCCAATGTTCTGTACAGCCTCAACGTGACTTCCCAACTCCTTCACTGACCAATAAAGCAAAGTATACCAAACACCTTCTTTATTGTCCTCTCTTCCTGTGACTCCACTTTCAAGGAAGTATGAACCTGCACTCCAAGGTCTCTTTATTCAGCGACACTCCCAAAGACCTCATTAAGTGGATAAGTCCTGCCTTGATTTGCCTTTCCAAAATACCACTTTTATCAAGATCTCACATTTATCAAGATTAAACTTGGCTTTCAAAGCCTTAAGCTCTGTAATTAATTCCTGAACTTCTCCAGGTCATTTTCTGATATGCAGATTCTCCTTAAAATACTTTATTGCCTGCGTTTTCGGTGATTTGCCCAAATATCTCCTGTTGTGGTTCAATGCCATCATTTACTTTATAAAGCTCCTGAAAAGCACCTTGAGAAGTTTTATTATATTAAATCTGATAAATCAAGATGTTGATGTCAAGTCTGCTCAAGTGGTAAATAATATTCTATTACATTCATGATGAATTAGAAGCAATTTTTTTGCCTCTGCCCTAAACTATTGCAAGCAATGAACTGCCATAATGTACGAAATGTTCACAGAAAATAAAATTTGTCAGTAAACCAATTTAAGTCATAACAATGATATAATGTTCAAATTATGCAAAGCAGCACAGAAGCTCTCAAATGTCTTTACCATATTGTGATTAACAAATGAATTGATCCCATGTGTTCAGAAGTAGTACGCTCACATTAGACTTACTCAGAAACTGCGTATCATTGTTCATTATAAGAATTTTTGGAGATAACACTGATCATTTTCCTCTAAAGTCATTGTTGTTTATTATCTGCTATTTTTGACCTGTGAAACTTACCTGCACAGAAGACAGCACCTATTTGTTGCCTTTTTTTGCCCTTTGACAATATGTTTCCAACACATTCTTGAACGAAGTGACCAGGAAGGCTGACGAGGGCAGGACAGTAGACATAGTCTATCTGGATTTCAGTAAGGCCTTTGATAAGGTTCCACAAAGTAGGATGCTCTGAAGGTTAGATCACCTGGAATCCAGGGGGAGCTGGAAAATTGGATATGAAACTGGCTTGATGGTTGAAAGCAGAGGGTAATAGTGGAAAGATGCTTGTTGGGTGGAGGCCTGTGACTAGTAGAGTGCCTCATGGGTCAGTGCTGTGCCCATTGCCATTTGTTATCTATATTAATGATGTGGGTGAAAGTGTGCAAGGCATGATTAGTAAGTTTGCTGATGACATGAAAATAGGCAGTATTGTGGATAGTGAGGAAGGTTATCAGAAATTGCAGCAGGACCTTGATCAGCTGGGAAGTGGGTTGAGAAATGGCAAATGAAGTTTAATATAGTTAAGTGTGAGGTCTTGCATTTTGGAAAGTCAAATCAAGATATGAATTTCATAGTGAATGGTAGGGCCTTCAGGAGTGTAGTGGAACATAGGGATCTTGGAGTTTAGATTCACAGTTCTCTGCAAGTGGAGTCACAGGTAGACAGGGCAGTGAGGAAGGCTTTTGGCACATTGGCATTCATCAGTCAGGGCACTGAGTATAGAAGTTGGGAAGCTATGTTGCAGTTATACAGATCGTTGGTGAGGCTGCACTTGGAGTATTAGGTTCAGTTTTGGTAAACTTGTTATAGGAAGATGTTATTAAACTAGAAAGAGTGCAGAAGAAATTTATAAGGATTTTCCCTGGACTCAATGGTGTGAGTTATAGGGAGAGGTTGGACAAGCTGGGACTTTTTTTGTTAGAGTGTGGGAGACTAAAGGGGGACCTTATAGAGGTGTATAAAATCATGAGACGCATGGATAGGCTGAATGTACTCAGTCTTTTTCCCAGGGTTGGGGAATCAGGGACTAGAGGGCATCAGTTTAAGGTGGATGTGGGTGCTGCAGATGCTGGAGATTATGGTCAAGATTAGAGTGGTGCTAGAAAAGCACAGCAGGTCAGGCAGCATCCAAGGAGCAGGAAAATCGACATTCCAGGCAAAAGTTCTACAATGCCTGCCTTAAAAAGGGGACAGTTCAGGTACATATTAAATACATTCACATGAAAAGAAATGGTAACCTAACAAAACCTGGACCTCTATGGATGATGGAAAATATATGAGGTAAGGTAAAGCAGAGAAAGTGTTTATGACAGACATCTGGTTAATAAGGTAAAAACAGTGACTACCGATGCTGGAAACCAGATTCTGGATTAGTGGTGCTGGAAGAGCCCAGCAGTTCAGGCAGCATCCGATGAGCAGTAAAATCGATGTTTCGGGCAAAAGCCCTTCATCAGGAATACAGGATTTGATTTTACTGCTCCTCGGATGCTGCCTGAACTGCTGGGCTCTTCCAGCACCACTAATCCAGAATTAGGTTAATAATACAAGCTGAATATAGAAAGTTCAAAGGAGATTTAAAAAAAGGAAATAATCAAGACAAAGAAAATGCATGAGTAGAGATTGGCAACTAACATAAAAATGAATCAAAATGCTTTATATGTTAAATAGTAAAATGATAGTAAGATAGATCTTGGGGCTCATCAGGTTCAAAGAACAGGATTTATACATGGAGACAGAGGGCATAGCTGAAATCCTAACAAAGTACCTTGTAACTGTTAAAATGGAAAAATGCAGCTAAAATCATAGTGAGACACTTGTTAATTGAGATTTTGAAATAGACTAAACATGAATAAAGAGATTTTACAAAGGAATTTTACACTGAAAGCTTATAAGTTACCAGGGACAGATTGAATGTAATAGAGTATGGTAAGGGAAGTCCAGTAGAGAATTGTGGAGACACTGGCTATGATTTTTTCAATCTTCCTTAGGTATGAGGGTGATACCAGAGTATTGAAGAATCATAGATCATGCCTGATTATCTTTTTACTCAACATATTCTCCCATGTTATCCCCATATCCCTTGATGTTGTTGGTAACTAGCAATCTATCCCTTTCTGATCAAATTTATTTAGTAATTGGACTTCCACTGCTCTCTATGACAGAAAATTCCAAAGATGTACCACACTCTGAGTGAAGATATTCCTCCTCAACTCAGTCCCAAATATTTATTCTGAGACTGTATCCCATGTTCTCGATACAGTAGTTAATGGGAAATACTTTTGCTGCATCCATTCTGTCTATTCCTTGAAGAATTTTCTTTAATTTTCTGTGAGATTGCAATGCATTCTTCTGAACTTCAGGGGATATGGGCCCAGTATCCTCATTAGACTAACCCAGGAGTCAGTCTGGTGAATCTTTGCTGTTGTCCTCAGATACAGAAGCAGTCCATGTTCAAATACAACAAGATCTGGACAATATCCAGGATTGGATTGACAAGTGGCATGTAATATTCACACAACACAAACACCAGGCTATGACCATCACCAATAAAAGGCAATCTAACCACCATCCTTTGACATTCAATGGTGTTACCATCATTGGATGCCCCACTACCAAAATCATTGACCAGAAACTCAACTGGACTCACCACATAAACACAATGGTTACAACAGTAGGTCAGAGGTTAGGAATACTGTAGTCAGTAAGTCATCTCTTGACTCCCCAGAGCATGTCCACCATTTCCAAGGCAAAGGTCAGGAGTGTGATGGAATATTCCCCACTTGCCTGGATGAGTGCAGCTCCAACAATACTCAAGAAATTTCACACCATCCACCACAAGGTAGCCCAATTAATTGGCACCACATCTACAAGTATCCACTCCATCCACTATCGATGCTCAGTAGCAGCTGTGTGGACTATCTACAAGATGCCCCGCTGCAGGAATTCAGCAAAGATGCTTATACAGTACCTTCAAACCCCACAACTACTTCCATTTAGAAGGATAAGGGCAAAAGATATATGGGAACAACACCTTCTTCAAGTTCCCCTCCAAGCCATTCACTATCTTGGCAGTATATCACCATCCCTGCACTGTCGGTGTGTCAAAATCCTGGCATTCTTCTCTCCCTAATGGCATTGTGGATCAACCCACAGCAGGTGGACTGCAGCAGTTCAAGAAGGCAGCTCACTTCCACCTTCTCAAGGGCAACGAGGGACTGGCAATGAATGCTGGCCAGGCAGTGACACCCACATCCCACAAATGAATAACTATTTTAAAGAAATCCTTCCAATTTACTTGCTTACACCTTTATTCAAAAAGTTGTTAGAATAAACCCAGTAACTGCAAGCTAATCAACTTAACTTGAGTATTGGGAAAGCTTTTAGAAAGAATAACCAAGATTAAATTGACAGAACTTAGACAAAGGGGAATCCATTAATCAAAAAAAGCAAAGATGCTTAAAGGCAAATCATATTTAGCAAACCATGATTGAGTTTTTGATTTGGTGATGGAGAATTTTGTTAAGGGTAATGTGGCTGATACGGTGTTTTTGACTTCCAAAAGGTATTTGATAAGACGATGTGTTTTAAATTCACCATCAATGATAAAGCCCCATGGAATAAGAGGAACAAGGAAATATAGATTCATAATTGATTAAGTGATATGAAACTGACGGTACTGGTGTAAGTTGTTTCTTGGAATGAAGGAAGGTTTACAGTGGGTTTCCTCAGAGACTAGTATTTGGAACACTGCTTTTTCTATCTTTATTAATGATTCAGACATGGGCTTATACTCAAAATTAGCAGGTGTCACAAACATTGGGAAGATAGTGACATACTTAAAGAGGACATGTGGCTGATTAATTTCTTGGAGAGACATGTAAAGTGGCACTTTTTGAGAGGACGAATGCAAGGAGTCAATATTAAATAAGGGATACAATTCTAAAGGAGTTACAGGAGCAGACCCAACTGTATATGGGTACAAGTTGTTGAAAATGGCAGAACTTTGGAACCTGTCTGCCTCAGAAGGCAATGGAGATGAGGTCATTGAATATTTTTTAAGATGAAGGTAGATAGATTTTTGTTAGGCCAGGGAATCACAGGTTAACAGTGGTAGATGGGAAAGTAGAAATTGAAACATAAATGAATCAGACATGATCTTATTAAATTGTAGAACCAGCTTTGAGGAGCTAAATAATTCACTTCTACTCCAATTTTTTAGTTTGTGTGACTGATCAAGAGAGTAGTTAATATGGTATTGTCAGCTTTATAAACCGAGGCGTAGACTACAAAAACAAACATGTTATGTAGAATATTTATAAAACACTGATTCACCTTTAATTAATACTGTGTCTAATTCTAGATGCTACACCTTGGGAAGTTGTGAAGGGTTTGAAATTGAAGAAAATATTTGCAAAATAATTCCATGCTTGAGCAGCTAATATAGCGAGGATGGATTTTAAAATCATAAGATAAAATTGAGAGGAGGCTTAATAGATTTGTTCAAAATCATGAGGGATTTAAACAGGTTGGAGTGAGAGTAAATTAATTGAAAGAAGGGTGGAGAATCAAAGGACACAGATTTAAGATGATAGGCAAATGCATTGGTGCCAGATTTGTGGTGAAGACTCAAAGCATCAACACCAACACAATCTGCTCCAGAGGGTTAGTATCGAAGGCTTTCTACTTTCAGCTAAACAGTGCCATCAGAGTCATTTGCTGACATTCCAAAAAGAGCTATCAAACAGCTGACAGAGCTATGCTGCAAGACCCCTCTGATAGGGACTGTGCCTATCAAGGGTGGCCACCTGGAGCTCAAAGTATTTGAATAACATTACCCAACTCCCTCAGGCATGCAGAGAATTGCTGCACTGAAGTGTAGACCAAAACTGCAAACCAGCCATTCATGGCCCTGTTGCACTCATGGGAAAGAGGTAGAAGATGAATATTGTGCCTTACTCCCAGCAGACACAGAGCAAATCATGGTCTCATACTCAAACATTGTGGGGCATGAATTGCAAACCCATTGTGTTACTTTCATATGATGTTGGGTTAAGTAATCATTGAAGTACACCTGTCTGGTTGATATAACAGTGTATTACCCTTAAAATAGTGGGAAATGACTTATTAACTTGTTTCTGTGAACATTTTCCTGAGTGAATCTTCCTTAGTGCATATGATTAGGTGACCAGAGTCACCAAGTTAAATGTTACTCATCCAAAGTTAAATTAGAGATTTTGTAGTTCATTTCAGATAAGAGTCAAAGAGTCATACAGCATAGGAACAGACCCTTTGGTATAACTGGTCCACGCCAACCAAGTTTCCTAAACTAAACTAGTCCCACTTCCCTGCAGTGGGCCCATATCCCTCTAAACCTTTCCTGCTTGTGCACCTATCAAAATGTTATTTAAATTTTGTAACTCTACCTGCATTTACCACTTTCTCTGGCAGTTCATTCCACATACTACTTACCCTGTGTGAAAAAGTTTCCCATTAGGTCCTTTTTAAATCTTTCTCCTCTCACCTTAAAATATGCTCTCTCGCTTTGAATTCCTCAACCCTATGGAAAAGACCTTTGCTATTCACCTTATTTATGCTCTCATGATTTTATAAACCTATATAAGGTCAGCTCTCAACCTTCTATGCTCCAGTGAAAATAGTCCCAGCCTATCCAGTCCATCCTTATAACTCCAACTCTCCAGTCCTGACAATATCCTGGTAAATCTTTTCTGAACCCTCTTCAATTTAATAATACACTTCCTAGAGCCGGACAACCACAGTACTTCAATGTCCTGTACAACATGATGTCTCAACTCTTGTATGCATTGGTCTGAGTGATGAATGCAAGCTAAATGCCTTTGTAACCACCCTGTTTAGCTGTGACACAACGTTCAAAGAACTATGTACCTGAACCCAACTGTGTCAGGAATAAACACTTAAAGCAATCATGAGACATTTTGAATTAAGTCGAGGAAAACTTGGAATTGATGTGCTGCAGTTAGAATTTGGTAAGATTCAGTTAGAAATTAAACAAATTAGAAGGGAAAGATAAGAAATATAAAGGATAGAGAATTGAGGAAAACTGCATCAGAAACTTAAGAAAAACAACTAGAAGGGGAAATAAAATTTTTAAAATGCTGAATTCTAAAAAGAGAAGGCCATCAGACAACATGACTTGATTAGAGATTGGCTGAGAATCTGGGAAGAATGAAGAGATAGCAACCCTTAGGATAATTCTGATTTCAACAAGAGATTGGATTAAACTACAAATCTGTGTTTACTGTCTAAATGTACAGATGATGGGGTGGAAAAATATTTCACCATTATTTGAAAGGATAACTGTGAAGCTGAAGAGGCCAAAAGATGCGTGGATCTGAACGTTACAGAGCATCCTTATAGATGCAACATGAATGTGCACACCAGATTCTTAGAAGAACAATTTGAAGACTATGAGCTTTTTAAAGGGTAATTCTCAATGTTTTAAGAGATTGTCCCAGAAGTCTATTAATTAAAAGGAAAAAAACAGACTAATTAGACTAATTGGAAATATTAAATGAGTATTTTGCATCAGTGTTTACTGTGGAAAAGGACATGAATGATATAGAATGCAGGGAAATAGGTGATAACATCTTGAAAAATGTCCGTATTACAGAGGAGGAAGTGCTGGATGCCTGGAAATGCATAAAAGTGGATAAATCCCCAGGACCTGATCAAGTATACCCTAGAACTCTGTGGGAAGCTGGGGAGGTGATTAGATTAGATTAGATTAGATTACTTTACAGTGTGGAAACAGGCCCTTCGGCCCAACAAGTCCACACCGACACGCCGAAGCGCAACCCACCCATACCCCTCCATTTACCCCTTACCTAACACTACGGGCAATTTAGCATGGCCAGTTCACCTGACCTGCACATTTTTGGACTGTGGGAGGAAACCAGAGCACCCGGAGGAAACCCACACAGACACGGGGAGAATGTGCAAACTCCACACAGACAGTAACCTGAGGCTTGAATCGAACCTGGGACCCTGGTGCTGTGAGGCAGCAGTGCTAACCACTGAGCCATTGAGAGGAGAAAGATATAAAAGAGACCTAAGGGGCATCTTTTTCCACACAGAGGGTGGTACATGTATGGAATGAGCTACCAGAGGAAGTGGTGGAGGCTGGTACAATTGCAACATTTAAAAGGCATTTGGATGGGTATATGAATAGGAAGGGTTTGGACTGATTTGGGCCGGGTACAGGCAAGTGGGACTAGATTGGGTTGGGATTTCTGGTTGACATGGGCGGGTTGGATCGAAGTGTCTGTTTCCATGCTGTACATCTCTATGACTCTATGACTCTAATTACTGAAAATTTAATGGGAGACCTGTTGCAGTAGTAGGAATATCTAAGGATTTCTTCAAAAAGTATGTAGCATAAAAGGAATTCAGAAGTGTAGATCTTGTTCTTAGGAAGATAGAGATGGCTCAAGATAGTTAAACAAATTATTTGATCACTTCTAAAGTGAATTGGATCACTGGGGTTCAAAGCATTTTATCTCAAAGGTAGAAGCATTTTCTTATTTTTCTAATTAAGGAGGCAAATCAATTATTTAGAGACATTGCAGTAGTCAGTCATTGGTGCTGACTGGTGATGCAATTTGTCCTCTAGGTGGGCTAACAAAAAAATAACAATTGGCAGTGCACACCAAAGTTACAGACCAGTTCCCATTAAATAGATTTGGATTTAGATTGACTTAGTAATTGGAGAGGTATAGTTGGAACAGTGCAACTAATCCCAACAAAATTTGCTCTTGCACTTGTGATGACTCATCATCAGGCATTAAAGTCAAATCTGTTATATCAGTTTGTTCACCAGATTGTTTTGGGGTCTGAACAGCTTCAGTTAGAGATTCTTCAATGAATTTAAGTAAGTTTATTGCTCAATCTTACTTCCAGTCTATGTTTCTTCTAATAAACATTGTTGCTTTTGTCTTCTGAATTTTAATGATCAGAATAAAACACATTACTACCACTCCAGTAGTAAAGCACCCTCACAGAGTTATTTCCTGTGAATAGTATGAAGTAATTCTTGAATGCCAATATAAGTATTGACAACAGATTCTTGATTCTTTTTGGGTCCAACATCCAATATAAATCCAACACAATTTAAGAAGCCCAAAAAAATCATCTACTAGTTATTCCCTGACCAGTTACTGGCCAACAGTTGCTCCTGAACCATTCGTTCTAGTTGAACATGTTAGGCACCTTCTGCTACTTCAAGGACGTTGTGGTCAAGACAAGCATGCAATCTCAAAAATGAGAAATGTTGTTTGTGAATTATGTGTGCACTGTCAATTCTTTTTATACCCTGTGTTGCAGTGTTACTTGTAACATTTCGATTATCTAACTTTGTCTCTGTACAAAGTTAAAAATCACACAACACCAGGTTATAGTCCAACATGTTTAATTGGAAGCACACTAGCTTTCGGAGCGACGCTCCTTCATCAGGTGATTGTCTCTGTAGGCTGTGATCTCTCTTTCTTCAGTCATGGTGTTTGGCCTGATAGGACACCTGCAAGTCTACTAACATAAAATGAATGAGATATCCATTGACATTTGCAGATTCTATCAAATTTGAGTCAATTGGATCAACAATTTCCAATAGGAATGCATTTGGCATTTTTTCTAATGTGGGTGGCTCTACTGCATTAAAAACTTTGCTCGAGTCAGTATTACTATGATTCAGGTAAAAATTGAGCCTTTTTTTAAACTTTTAATATCTGAACTTTAATAACTGGAACTTTTCATGGACTAAAATGCTTTTTTTTAAGTAAAGACTCTGACTGATCCTGTTTATGAAACTATCAATAAACAAGACAGTCTGCACTGAACTTAAAATGACATCAACATGCCTGAAATTAGTTCCTCCTGTTGATTTACACGTTTCTGAAAATTTCATGAATTGGGATGGAAAGCATAGCTGCAAATTATCCAGCTTGGAAATAAACAATGAAGCCAATTGTGGAGATAGACAAATTATCCTTATCTCAGACGACAACTTTTGAGCAGCGAAAAGTAAATTTTTATCATAAAATTGATTCATAACTGGAAGATTTGCTCATTCGTCTTGTTTCTCTCAGATTCTTTAGAAATGGTACCCAGTAATAAAACAAATTAGAGAAACTACACTCACTAAGAACTCAAGGATATCTGCACATTTTTCGACCTCTGAGGTGACTGTACATCAAGTAAACAACTATAGTTTCTGTTTAAAACCTTATCCTTCAAATATTTTAGGGCTTATTTAACTCACTACTTCTATTTACACTGGACAATCTCCCCTTTTTGAATTTTATACCTCTGTTTGTGTGTGTGATTATTCTTGTTCTTGTGATATCACTTGTGGAGTAATGTTCCTTTAAGAGATTATTATGCAAATGAGTCAAACATGTGGAATGTTAAGGTAAAAACAATGACTGTAGATGCTGGAAACCAGAGTCGAGATTAGAGTGGTGCTGGAAAGGCACAGCAGTTCAGGCAGCATCATGATGAATGTTAACATAGGGCAACAGGCTACAGGCTCTCTGCACTGTAGCGTGTGAAGTACAGAACATGTCCAGTAATTTCCTTGTTGTAAATATTGTACAGCTATAAATAAATGCATAAAAAAAACTTCAATTAAATAAAATCACATATCTAATTTGTATCCCATGAAGATAACATAAGAATGTGTTTCATGATGGAAAGCTGGGATCTTTTTCTTTAAAAAAGGTAGAGTAAAGACAAAACCAGATTTAAAAAGGGGAGATTGTCCAGTATAAATAGAAATAGTGAGTTAAATAAGCTTTCACATTCTTGAAGTATAAGAAAAATAAGAAACGAAAACAGAAATTGCCAGAAAAACTCAGCATGTCTGATAGCATCTGTGGAGAAAATCAGAATTAACTTTTCGAGTCCAGTGATCTTTTTTCAGAACAATACTCAAACTCCATTATTCTTGGAGTTTTTACAGAATCAAATCACTCAAAAGCCCCAATTTACCTGCCTGATGGACTCAGGTAATAGAAATCTCTTACCAGGTTTCTGTACTACTATTATGAATAAATCAATTCTAGCCACAGACAAATAAAAATGTGAACTATTATCATATAATTTTGCTAGCTGAAACTCAAAGCCACTCTTGTAGCTTTACACATACATGTAGACAGACGTTGAGAAACAAACTTAGATTCTGTATGTAAAGGAAAATACATTGGGGAAACAGAGGTCAATAACACCAACTTTCAGGATTCAATGAAGGATCCCTTTGGCTTCTTGCAAGTTCTTCAAATCCTAAATCATCCTATCAAAATCCTTTTGGTTCTTTGCTAAAGGCACAACATGTTGGCATATTAGTTGTTCAATTTCTCAGTCACTAGTTAGAAGCACTAGCTTCTAGAAGATGTTAGGAGACAATAGTTAGCCGAGCAATGGTATTGCTCACCGTCTAAAGATCTTCCGCCTTTGTATTCAGACACAGTTGTTTGACTGTCCAAGAGTGAACTGATTTCATGCAATTTATTCCGAGTCTCCAACTCGTCTTGATTGCACAAACCAATCAGCAATCTGTCTCTGTGTTAAGTTCTCTCTGAACATGCAGTCCAGTAGCCTCTTAGATATCTTCCTACACTGCTTGAGCAAAGTACCAGTTATCCAGGGACTTGTCTTTAAAAGGGCAGCAATTCTTTCCATAGTTCTTGGGTCACCAAGCCTGAGAAGTCATTGAGAACATTGGGCTTTCATGAAAGCTGCAGTTCATATGGGAATGAAACTCACACTGCTAGCATCACTCTGCATAAGCTGCCCAAGCAACTGAGCTGGATGCCCTCCAACTTATACCTTATAAAGTGGATAGTTTCTGCTGCTCTCTTGTGATAAGCTTGTCCTTTTGCTTTCATGATTTGTTTGTGTTTCTTCCTGGTTTCTGTCTCCAAAACAATCTGAATAGCTTTTTCCAAAATCAAATCTTCTTCACACTTTAATAAGTTTGACAAAGACTCATTAGTATTTCTAACAATATTTCTATTTCATATGAATTCTGATTTCAAATTTCATCATAATAGTTTTCCAATCATTTGTAGAAATCGTTATTGGCATTATTTATGGGTTCCCCTGGAAGCTCCGGTCTTCTTTTAATTCTTGTTCCTTCAAGAATTTTCTTTGTTTTTAGATACCCTTTTCTGAGTTTGTCCCTTGGGATCAAGGGTGATTTTCTTCCACTCTGGTATTGTGGGTCTTGAGGGGACTAAATAGTTCATGACAGGATTCTCAAACCCTACTACAGGTGAGGCAGGTGGCATAGGCTGAAGTGAATCAATGCTCAGGTTTGTGCATAATCCTCCTGCTATTTGGCCTCCATCTGAGACTGTCAGAGATGCTCGAGACAGCTGGTGCTGTTGCAATGGAGGGATAGCAAGCCAAACAAGATCTACCACACGGGATTTACAATACAGTGAACTTAAAGCAATCAATGACCCTTGAAATTACTCCTAACCAATGTTTACATATAACAGACCTTGTTTATAACCGAAACAAAAGTTAACAATTTATTAATAAGAATGTAATTTTGGCAGATCATAAATGAATAACAAGGCAATCTAATTAATACTTACAATCCACATCCAATATTCTTTGAGCATAAACCCCACTCACAGATCGACATTTAAGGGATAAATTAAAAAAGAAAATTTTAAAAAACATAATTTGCCAGTTTGAAAATTGTTTTGACGATGAATACCAGGCCTTCATGACATTTATTGATGATGGGTTGTGTTATAGGCACACAGGACTGTGTATCTTTCTGGTCAATGGTCAACGCAAATAGTTTCTACAGACCGCTAGAGACTTATTTATTTCTTAAAACTGGAATTCTCTTCTCAGAACTTTCAACATGTTGCTAACTGGAAAATAACAAAAGAGACCAAAACCAAAACCAACTTCCCAGTCCAACAGTTACTAAGGCCAAAGAGCTTCCTATCCAAAATTCCCAGTCAGCAGCAGTTCACTCTTTGCTTCTTTGTTTTTTAACACCCTCTATGGTTGGTTAGCCAGTTCTTCAGTTGATTAACCAATTCAAGTTCCAACTACTTAACAGTCCCAGAGAATAACAACACCTTGGTGCAGAATAGCAACACCTTGGTGCAGAATAATATGCAATGTCCTTCGAACAGTAATTAACCTGCGTTTTCTTTCCAGCCTAGTTCCTGATAGCAAACATTAGTCTTTTGTTCCATCCTCAAGTTTTAAAAGAAAATGTTCTCATAGTTCAAAGTTCATATTTCAAATTCAACTCAAATTTCCAAACCAAACATGGGAAAAATAAGGGGTAAATAGTGATGATCTCAACAGTTCCTTCATGGATGCTTGTTTTCCAATCTGGGTACTCTGGAATGAAAGATTCCAATAAGTCAGTGGAAATATTGCATATTTTCAGGGAGCCTTTGAGGGAGGCTTTCTGAGAGGCTCTGCACCATTCATTTAAAGTATTTCCCCTAGCCCACAGAGTTTTTAAACTTTACACATGAAGTTCTGAAATTGTT
This sequence comes from Chiloscyllium plagiosum, assembly GCF_004010195.1. NCBI lineage: Eukaryota > Metazoa > Chordata > Chondrichthyes > Orectolobiformes > Hemiscylliidae > Chiloscyllium > Chiloscyllium plagiosum. Next base: position 49,936,388 of record NC_057718.1, read on the forward strand.
GCTACCCAGCTGAAGCTCAAATCAGGACTGTTCCTACACGTCCTTCTTGTCTAAAGACTCTGCAACTGTAAAGTGTATGTAGTTTTTTACTCTCTTAGTAACCACGCTGCATCTCCTGTACTGCCTATCCCATCTCTGAGTTGAAGGTTTAAGCCCTGATTGTCCACCAGTTCTGTCATTCAATTTTCTGTTCAAGCACCTGCAGTTCCTAATTGACTTGGTAGTCAGAAAGTACCAACGTCCTTAAAATGGCAAATTGACCTGTCTTCTGATGTTTTATTTTCTCTTGCAGAACCAACTAGCTCTTTCTTATATTTGGGGTGGAGTGTTACTACAATCTTCCTTCCCACACTGTGTCAAATTATGTATTTCGTGAACAGTGGTAGAGATGGAGCCACCACGGAGTCTTAACAAGAAGAGGAAGTAGCCTTAATGACAAAATGTACTTTATTGCATGATAGCAATATATACATAGAAACGGAAACACTGAAACATAGAAGATCAGAGCAGGAGGAGACCACTTAGCCCTGCAAGCCTGCTCTGCCATTTATCACAGTCATTGCTGATCATCCAACTCAATACCCTAATCCGCTTTGTCCCTATAACCTTTGATCCCATTCACCCCAAGTGCTATATCTAGTCACCACATTCAATATTTTGGCATCAACTACTTCCTGTGGTAATGAATTCCACAGGCTCACCATTCTTTGGGTGAAGAAATGTCTCCTCATCTCCATCTTAAATGGTCCATCCCAAATCCTCAAACTGTGACTCCTAGTTATGGACACAGCCACCATCAGGAGCATCTTCCCTGCAGGACCCTATCTAGTCCTGTTAGACCTTTATAAGTGTATGTGAGATCCTCTTCATTTATCTGAACTCCAGTGAAAACAATCTTAACCTAGTCAATCTCTTCCCCTACATCATTCCTGTCATCCCTGAAATCAGCCTCGTAAACCTTCGCTGCTCTCCCTCAAGAGCAAGAGTATCCTTCCTCAGAAAAAGACGCCAAAACTGCACACAGAATTCCAGGTGTGGCCTCACCAAGGCCTTGTATAACTGCAACAACACATCCTTGCTCTTGTACTCAAAATCACTCACAATAAAGGCCAACATATCATTTGCTTTGTTTACTACCTGCTGCATCTGCAAACTTACCATCAACGACTGGTGCACAAGGACACCCAGGTCCCACTATACACTCCCCTCTCCAAATTTATAGCCGTTCAGGTAGCAATCTGCCTTCTTGCTTTTGCTTCCAAAATGTACAATCTCACATTTACCTAAATTAGATTGCATCTGCCATTGATTTGCCCACTCACCCAAACTGTCAGGTCATGCTGAAGGATGTCTGCATCCCTATTGCAGTCCACCCTCCCACCCAACATAGTACTGTCTGCAAACTTTGTGATGCTGCATTTTGTTCCCTCATCCAACACAACAATATATATTGTGAATAGCTGGGGTCCCAGCATCGGTCCTTAATGTACCCCACTATTTACTCCAGACCAATTTGAGAAGTTGTATTGGCTAATTTGACAAAATTGTAAATATTATCAGAAGCCAGGCATAACATATCTGACCCTTTTAGGATCTGGAGACAGACTCCCCAGTACTCCAACCAAGAATGAATGACATCATCAGATTGGGTGCAGCCTAATGCAGTCTCTAACATTGGCCCTTTCAGAACCATTACCTTACATAACGTGACCATCCTGTCAGATCATCTAACACTTCAAACTCAAACAGAGCTAAGAAAATTTAATCAGCAATTAATGAACTGATTATTGATGATGCATTTAAATTGCATTGATAGAAGAATTCTTTCTGCATTTTTAACTATACAAGGTGAGAAGAGGGATTTGGAATGGAGTCAAAAATGTTAATGCTGCAATCTGACTATTCGGTGGCTATGTGCCAACTCTGCAAACTCCTGTCACATACTCTTTAATGCCCTCATCATTCAATTGGTACAAAACTGAAAGTGAACGTGTACTTGTGCAAGTTTGGCAACAGAACAGCAGTCAGACCTAGAGGCAGAACAAAGCCCAACTGCGCAAGCTTTCTTTTTTGAAATAATCTGCTTCTTACTTTAGTTAATGAAGCCATAGTGGGTAATATATCAACAGCCAGTAGGTGGAACTATAGCTTTATAGATATTTTTGATTTACTTTATTGTTGCTTTAAGGGAGTGATGCAAATATTTTTTAGTACTGTTGACAAAGGATAATATTGTTGAGTAAATTCCACACAAAATGTTGCATTTAGACACCATTTAAAAAATACATCGTGGTTACACTTTGTTTTCCTTTCATTACCGTGTGGTATAACCTCATAAATCAAAGATTTAGTATAGACAGCTTTTATTTCACTGAAGGAGTTCTAAATAAAGAGTGTTTGGGGAAGGATTTAACTGAAGCTCTTCTACAGTCTAAACTGAGAAATGATGCTGACACCCCAGTATAATTGTAGAATACAGATCCACAAGTGATCTCCTCCGGCGTGGTAATTAATACAACTCACGATCAGTGTATCCACTGATAAAGTATAGATTTATTCTTTTGAACCCCGTTGCTAGATGGGTGTAGACATGTGAGCAAATGTTTTAATTTTGCTTTAGAAGGAAACCCATCTAAAACAGGTCCAGAATGAAGATGAACAAATGTGATAAATGTCTGCCTTTAGGTTGCACTGATATATATACACACTAGCACCATTATTAAATCTGTCCTAAATCAGAGAGAATATTAATCCCAACAGTATGTAAAGTGAATGATTCCCACAAAAAGATAATGATTGTGAGTGCACAATTGCAGCTAGGCCATGCTCAATACTGTCAGTATGAGAATACGTACCTAGACAAGAGCCTAAAATCAAACAATACCATCACAGCTGCATCACCCCTTTCTCCATTTCCATCACTACTGGCCTCCAACCTCCTACCTTATCTTCCCCTAAATTCCCTACTTCTGATACTTCCAACTTCCTGGTTCTCCTAGTCCTCTGACTAAAAGTTTTCTCATCAACACAGGTCACCAACATATCTCTCGGCTTCTGAACTCTGAACAGGCCTCTGACCTTTATCAACATAGATCTCTATCCAATCTACTTCCAGACAACTAATTTTCTCCTACCCAAGTAGTGGAACTCCAGTCATTTCCTATCAAGGTTTCGAAACAATGGTTCTTAGATGCTTCACGGCTGGGCAGCAGCTCAAAATACTCTGCATTGGTTAAATGCAAGTCAGCCAATTACATAACTGCATGTACAGCCAAGCAAAAAATATTAAAGAGACGACACTCTTAAGTAAATCACCCAGCCTTCCAAATTAAATTTAGTATGTATTGCCTCCAACAAACTTTCCCCTGCAGTCCTTTGTTTTTTGTTTTGCCTTTGATCATTCCACTACTCTAGCACACTCTCCCACAGACACCTGTTCCCCTCTCCATTTGGCCTCAGATTCTCACAACCAACATTGAGGCCTCTGATCTTTTAGTTTAGGGTGTGGAAACAGGCCCTTCGGCCCAAACAAGTCCACACCAACCCGCCGAAGCGCAACCCACCCAGACCCATTCCCCTACATTTACCCCTTCACCTAATGCTACGGGCAATTTACATGGCCAATTCACCTAACCTGCACATTGTTGGACTGTGGGAGAAAACCGGAGCACCCGGAGGAAACCCACGCAGACACGGGGAGAATGTGAAAACTCCACACAATCAGTCACCTGAGGCAGGAATTGAACCCAGGTCTCTGGCGCTGTGAGGCAGCAGTGCTAACTACTGTGCCACCGTGCCACCCACTGTGCCACCGTGATCCCCTGCCTGTTCTTTGACAAATCTTTCTGCACACTAGTCAGATCCTGAAATAAGGTCTTAGAACTGAACCCAGCACTGGGATTACCCCCACCAATTCAGGACCTCTTGATTTAACCCAGACAATGTTGACCAACCCCCACTCAATGTCCCGATATCGACACATACACACCCTCCACTGGGTAGGGACCTACAGCCAAACTTTGATCAATCAAAAGCGTCAGTTGGGATATATTTATCAATTTACCTATTTAACCAATGAAAAACAGTGCAATACTTGTAGCACTGCCTTTCAAAGAATATAGTACAAAATATAAGACGAGTATTCCTTTCACTTCGAATCTTCAACAGCGCCTTAAAACATAAATTAAATCAGAAAGCAATACAATACACGGGTTCTCAAGAGAATCTAGCTCTCAATATTTCTTACATTATTCCTGAAAATGAAGAAGGCATAAGAGATTGGCCTTGAGTGTAAGCTCAGGATACTTTATTGAATAAATCCCTGATATCAGCTTGCTGATATACCTTCTGCTTTTTCTGCATGAGAGTAGAGTGTAGAATGTGCAATTGCATAACCTTTTGAGCAGAGCAACAAGTTTGCCTTTCAACAAATTTAATCAACGTATCAAGGGCTGAGGTAGCATTAGCCCAAGTTATTCTCTGCTATTTACTGAAATCTTCTTATTTAGAGTCTGTCTCAGTCTCGTTTGGCTTTTGAAATTCACAGTGCTCAATAATTTCTACTTTGCTTACAGTATAACATCAATCTCTTTGCAGCTTAAAGCCAGTATTCTATCTCACTTCTGCAAAGTTTGCTGATTAGTTCGGTGGAAGGATTGCTATTTACCATTTCCATAATTATGGATATTATGTTCATTCCAGCTAAGAGGAGATTTGGTTGAAATATTCAGAATTGTGAGGGCTCTGGTCAGAATAGATAAGGAAAATTGTTCCCATTTGTGAAAACATTGAGAACAAGAGGGCATAGATTTAAAGTAATTAGTTGAGGAAGCAGAAATGATATGAGTTTTCTTTTTACACAGTCAGTGGTTAGGATCTGGAATGTACCAGAATATGTAATGGGTGTAGTAAATTGATGTTTTTGAAAAGTAGTCAGGCAGTTCTCTGAAAAGGCAGAATATGTCAGGTTATAAGGAACAGGCAGGGGAATGACATTAGGTGAATTGCTCAGCCAAATAGCTGGTGTAGACATTACGGGTCAAGTGGTTTCCACCCATACCATAAGAAGTCTATGATTCTGAAGTTTCTTACCTGGTTGTGAAATAGAGGGATAGTGTTGGATACAGACTTTAACCGACTAAAAAATGGTCAATCATTTAGGACAGCGATAAGGTGAATTTTATTCACTCCAACGGTTGTGACCCTTTGTAACAGTGTACTCTAGAGTATTATGAATGCTACATCATTGAGTATATTTAATGCTGAGACAGGCTGGTTTTAGGTCTCACAGGAAATCAAGAGCTACAAGGAACAGACAGCAAAGTGGAGTCTAGGAATCAGATCAATCATAATTCTATTGAATGGTGGAGATGGGCCATATAGTTTATATTACTTATTATGCTCTTTTGCTACAAAAGTCTTCTTGTCACAGTTTCAGCAGCTGCTAATATGAGACCACTTTCCCTTTAAAGAGCCTTGAGAAGTGCAGATTAATTCTGTGTCAGCCGCATAGGTTTCTCAAACCCCTGCTGAGCATACAGCCAGTTTCAGTGCATTTCATGCTAGGTAACACACTATAATAATGCTGATGAGCAAGCAGCATGATGTTTGTGTCTTAGGTAATCATACATCAAGTTGCCCATGTCCAATGTTGAGTCTAATCTAATCTTTCCTCAGCAGTTTATGTCAAGTTATTAAACAGTCATTACTTTGAAAAAGCAATTATTGGTCATATTTCACTTTGCTATTGATACTTCCTATTAAATTAAAATTGTGTTAAAAAGGTGTTGTTTTTCTATTTTAGCTGTTATATCACCACAGATCATAAGTGTAACACTGGAATGCAGGACAAATATGTTGGTTGAAACGGTAAATTATTTTCTGAGGAAACAATATTCCAACAGCTATATAATTTTTGATTAAGAACAGAAGAAACATTTGAAATGTAAAGTGGAAAGAAATGGTTGTATGGTCATAGGCCAGTGTTGCATAGCTGCTGCAGTTATGATGAAGTGGAATATGTGAAGTAGCAGCAATGTGTGTAAGTGATATGTTCTAGTTGCCAGTAAATGTACTGTAACATTACCTTACACAAGATGATTTAACAGTTCCTTTTTCCATCAATAGCTTTTCCAATTATTAAATATAGTGTATCAAAGGATAATAATTATATATTGTGATTAACTATCTTGAAATTCATTTCCAGAACAGGGGATTAAGCAAACTGTGCATGCAATCAATAGAACAAGCTTACTCAATTCATTTATTAACCAAATCAAACAAATATAGATTCTTTTATCATGCAATTTTAATACAATGAAACCACGATCTTTCCTTATTAAAAATGGATGCAAGTCACTTTGAATTATTTCTCTCTTTCCGTATTGCCCAATCTAGTCTGGACCATATCTAAGTTTGGGCTGAAGTGTGGCAAGTAAAGATTGTACCACACAAATGCCTTGCAAGTATCATCTCCATAATAGCAAAATCTAATCACCATCCAACCACTCAATGGTGTTGCATGGGTGGCAATGGCCTTGTGGTATTAACACTAAACTATTAATCCAATGACCCAGGAATGTTAGGGACACAGGTTTGATTCCTACCATGGCAGATGGTGGAAATTGAACTCAAAAACAAAAACAATCTGAAATTAAGAGTCTAATGATGATCATTGCCAATTATTAGGGAAAAGCCCTGTTGGTTTGCTAAGGGAAGGAAACTGACATCCTTACATATGACTTCAGACACACAACAATATGGTTGACTTATTATGACTCTCTGGGCAATAAATACAATCCCCCACTATCGATATCCTGGGGTTTAACATTGACCAGAAACTGATTTGGACCAGCCATATAAATACAGTGCTGACAAGACCAGGTTAGAGGTTTGGAATCCTACAGAGAACAACTCACTTCCTGACTCCCCAAAGCCTGTCCACCATCTACTTTTTACATGCCTGGATAAATGCTACTCCAACAATACTCAAGAGGCTTATCAGCATGCAAGACAAAGCAGCCTTTTTGATTAGCATCACATCCATGCCCTCCACGAATGACCCTCAGTAGCAGCAGTGTCTACCATCTACAAGATACACTGAAGAAATTCACCAAGGCTCCTTAGACAGCAGCTTTCAAATGCACAATCACTTCCATCTAGATGATCAAGGGCATTAGATATATGGGAAAACCACCACCTATAAGTTCCCCTTCAAGTCACTTACCATATTGACTTGGAAATATATTACCATTCCTTCACTGTCACTGAGTCAAAGTCCTGGAATTCCCTCCGTAATGGCATTGGGGATTTATCCAAAAAACACAGGCTACAGCAGTTCAAGAGGGCAGCTCAACACTACCCTCCCCACCAGGGCGGGTCCACATCCTATGAATGAATAAAATTCATCAAACATACATTTGATCAATTTATGAGGAGTCTCTAGAAAGCAGTGGTGCATTTTGTGGTCAACAATCAGTTGAAAATGTTACTGGCATATAATGATTTTAATTCCTTCAGAAAAATAGAGATGCTTTAATAGTTATATTACTGACAGAATACAATACTCTTCAGTTTACCGATAATGAGTAGTGTTTCAATCATAAAGTAGGCTTACAAAAATTTGTAAAATTGTCCACTTGAAGTTCAATAGTAAAACATTCATGTAGAATTACATTAGTGGGAGTGAAGTACAAATGAAAATGGAATATTGACCTCCAGCTAAGAGTTGATGTTAGTTATTGGAAAGGAGTTGTTTTTCCACATCATGTGTATTTTAGGGTGCAGAGGAACAGGAGTGAGTAGCCTGGGCATTTAAAAAAGCAAGTTACCAGTGACAGTGGGAGTGGTCATGAGGGATGAACAGTGTTATGAAGCTAAGGATCAGCAAGGAAATCATGATTGAGGTGGCTGTGAAGATTATCAACACTGTTCATTAAAGACTCAACTGAAGCTCTAATTTATCACATCTCGATTTATGAACAATTTAGCATTAACGACCAGCATTGATGGAGGTGCCTAAAATTTTATCTCCTAGATCACTTCCATGAGTTACAAAGCTGTAAGTCTAAAGCCACTCATATATCTGCCCTCAATCTTACAGCAAACCTCAATGAAAGGAACCAATTTAAAACAAAAATTAATTGTAAGTAAATGAGCTGATGAGATTTATTGGCTACTCAATTTACTTTTGAAATGGTATTTCAAAAAAATGCAAATGTTAAGTAGATTTTACCAGAAAGTTATGCTCTTAATATAAGCATTCTCAGAAAACATTTAACATTTTGAGGCAATCAACATGAAAATGATCAAAGCACAGGTGACTTGTAACTTGGGATTTTGGAATCTGTAATCCAGTTGTGGAAAGTGGATGTGAGGAGTGTCAGATTAGCCATGATCTTATTGAATGGGAGAGCAAGCTCAAGGAATCAAACAGCCTCCTGTTCCTATTTCTTATCGTCTTCTCGTTTATGATACAAATTTACAGTTCCCATATTGCATCAGAGAAGATACAAGAATCATGGAATCATATTTGGGGAGCTTCAACAATACCTCAGATCTTTCAGCCATGACAGACGGACATAGGAACTTTAGACCAAAAGGTGATTGTGTCTTTGATGCAACATGCGTTAGAAGGCCAATAAAATGATACCTGTATGTTGCATGCTGCATATATTATGAGAAATGAATGCTTACATGTTTTACTTGAAGAGATGTGAATCATATAATAGAAATGGCACAGTAGTCAAGAATACAGATTATTCACAGTCTCATTTCTTGATTTTTCTAGTGAGCTTCTCCACTAATGATTGCTACTTTCTGTATGTTTATCCATGCAATCAATAAATTCTAATTGTTTTATCATATAGCTTTAACCTAGAATTGCATAGGGATCATTATATGGTGCTGGAAAAGCACAGCAGGTCAGGGAGCATCTAAAGAGCAGGAGAGTTGACATTTCGGGCAAAAGTCATTCATCGACTCTCCTGCTCCTTAAATGCTGCCTGACTTGCTTTGCTTCTCCAGCACCACACTCTAATCTCCAGCATCTTCAGTCCTCACTTTCGCCCAAGGATCATTTATCTCAATCTACAGATTTTGAATTTAGGCAGAGTTAGGCAAGCTGTGTTTAAAAGCCTGCTCCAGCCTGATTTCCACCAGTTTTGACCCATCTCTGAGATGGTGGCCATTGATACAGGTCTCTCCCAATATTATCATCTCCTCTGCCATACAACCACCCAACCAAAACAAGCAACTATATGATTTGGAGGTGCCGGTTTTGGGCTGGGGTGTACAAAGTTAAAAATCACACAACACCAGGTTATAGTCCAACAGCTTTAATTGGAAGCACTAGCTTTCAGACCACTGCTCCTTAATGGTCCACAACCACCTGATGAAGGAGCGGTGCTCTAAAAGTTAGTGCTTCCAATTAAACCTGTTGGACTATAACCTGGTGTTGTGTGATTTTTAACAAACAACCATAATCGTTGATAGCATATCATTCCTTACATTTTCTGGAAAGTAAATGCATTTTAGAATTAACAAAATATTTCCAAAAAAAAGACAAGAGTGTGCAATCCTTTCTTTTCAGCCACTTCAGACACAATGCTAGCTTTAACTAGCATTGATATTGATCCAAATTTTGCTCCCAATCTTACTTAAGTGTCAGAGTCATAGCAACTTCTGAATAGGGCAGATACAAAATTAAACACAAACACAAAAGGTTGCATTTCAAGAGGCAGCAACTTAATATTAACTTCATGATAACATCATCCACTATCTGGCTTCCCATTCAAATGCATTGAGTGAGGTAATGTTTCTGTGTTTGTATTGGAGTAAACTCAACTTAATATGGTGTGCTGATGTTTAATGATTTGGCAAGTGTTAATTACTGTCAGTCATCCTCTCTAGCAATTAAAATTAATTATTAAGAACATATCGTGCTATTCCTTCAGGTTTTAATTTGTTGTTGGAGATTAGTTTTGAATTTAAATTTTTTTAAAGAAGTCTTTCCTTTTTTTCTGTCTGACATTATTTTTCTGGTTCTTAATTCAAACTGTCATTTTGTCACTTTATTTTACTTTCTGTACTTAATTTGACATGAAATTCACTATACTGGTTTCTTTGTAAGCCTTCTGCTGATATTTTCACGATATTTTAATCTGACTGAAAATCACATGACACCAGGTTATAGTCCAACAGGTTTGTTTGAAAATACAAGCTTTCAGCGCATGGCCCTTCATCAGGTAGCTAGCTGGTGTTGTGTGATTTTCAACTTTGTCCATCCCAATCCAACAGCAGCACCTCCACATCCTGGTTTAATCTGATCGGTTAAGGAGATTGACATTCCCAGTTTGTTTTCCTTTTTACTAAGAGCACAGATATTCTTGACAGGGAAGCCATTTTATTTCAATTTTCCCCATTCGCTCTTCCAGTAACTTACATTGGAAAAGACTGTCAGCCTTAAATGTAAAAAAGAGAAGCTTAATGAATATTGGGCAATTTTTATTGACCTGTTTCATGATAGGCCATGATAGTTCCTTAATATGTTGGTTGATTTCTTCCAGCAGTGACCATGCAGTGTACATGATACCCCAAAATTCTTACTGGTAAGACTAGCAAACATTTGTTCCTGTGGTGCCTCACATGTTCCCTGCTGGAGATTTTATCACAAGTTTTAAACCTAGAAATATAGGAACATATGCGTTAGGAGCTGAAGTAAACTATTCAGTCCCTTGACCCTGCACTGCCACTCGACAAGATCATGTCTGATCTGTTTGCTTTGATTTCTATGTACCCATGTTTAAAAAAAAGGTTAATGGGATGAGGCTCTTGCTGGCTCTGCCAGCATTTATTGACCATTCTACATTTTATTGGAGAAGGTGGTGTTGAACTGCCTTCCTGAACCATTATAGGGAAGGGCACATTACTGTTAGGGAGGGGTTTTCAGGATTTTAACCCAATAATTATGAAAGAGTGGTGATGTAGTTCCAAGTCAGGATGTTGCGTGGCTTGGAGGGGAACTTGCAGAAGGTGGCGTTATCATGAAACTACTGCTTTTGTCCTTCTACATGGTAGAGATCTTAAATTTGGAAGGTGCTGTCAGAGGTGACTTGGTAAGTTGCTATAGTGTGTCTTATGCACTGTTGACTCTGTATTTCATTGGGGTAGGGAGTGTATGTTGGAGATATATGGATATCAGTTACATTGTGTCCTGAATGCCGTCAAGTTTCTTGAATGTTATTGGAGCTAAACTCATCCAGGTAAGACATTTACTCATGCCTTGTAGTTGGTGGACAATATTAGGGAGACAGGATATATTTTTCTTGCCATAGAGTTTCTAGCCTCTGAATTAGTTTTATGGACACAGTAATATGGCTGGTCTAGTTCAGATTCTAGTGTTCAATGGAAACGCTTACAATGTAGTTCGCGGGAAATTTGGCACTGCTAATATCATTGAACATCACGAGGAGATGGTTAGATTCTCCCATTAGAGACGGCCATTGCCTGGCACTTAAATGGCAAGTAGCATTCAGGCCACACATCTGCCCTAGCCTAGATATTGTCCAGGTCTTGCTGCATTTAGATACAGACTGCTTCAGTGTCACAAATGGTGCTGAACATTGTGACCTTATGATGAAGGGAAGGTCATTGATGAAACAGCTGAAGATGGCTGGGGCTAAGACATTATTCTGAGAAACTCCTGCAAGGATACCTCCTGGCTGGAATGAGTGACCTTCAACAACCACAACAATCATCTTTTGACTTCAACCAATAGAGAGTTTGTGCCCGATTGCCATTAACTCCAGTTTTGCAAGGGCACATCAATGTTTTACACAATCAAATGGCTACCTTGATGTTGAGGGCAGTCACCCTCACCTCACCAAGATGGTTAATCCATACTTTACTTCTGCTTAAAGAAGGATGCGAATCCTTCAGCCTTGTCTTTTGTTTTGATGTGCTGCTCTCCCTCAATGTGTGTGGCACTGGAAAAGCACAGCAGGTCAGGCAGCATCCGAGGAGCAGGAGAGTCGATGTTTCAGGCATAAGTGCTTCATCAGGAATGTGGCCTGATGAAGGGCTTATGCTCGAAACATTGCTGCCTGACCTGCTGTGCTTTTCCAGTGCCACACACATTGAGGGAGAGCAAGTCATGCAAGTAGTCCTGTGCTGTAGCTTCATCAGGTTGAAACCTCAGTTTTTCTTTTGTCTGGTCTCCTTGTAGAATGTCCTCCAGCACTCTTCAGTGAATGAAAATTGATATCCTGGCTTCTTGGTAAAGGTAGCAAGGGGAAATGGTGTGCTATGAAATCATAGAACGTGTTTGAAAAATTCTGTTTCTGCTGATGACCCACAGTGCCTCATCATTGCATAATCTTGAATTGCTAGACCTGTTCAAAGTCTGCCCCATCTAGCACAGTGGTAGTGTCACGTAATATGATGGAAGACATCCTCAGTATGAAAATGGGGTTTTGTCTCGACTGGTCTGCATGGTGGTCACTCCTGCCAATGGGATCATGATCAAGTGCGTCTGCGACAGCCAAATTGGTGATGAGGAGTCAAGTGGATTTTTCCCTCACCACTTGCCATAATCCAGCAACGTTGTCCTTGAGGACTTAGCCAACTTAGTCCAGTCACTACTCCTGGTGATAGAAATTGAAGTCTCATCCAGAGTACATTCTGTGCCTTTCCCACCCTCAATACTTCATCCAAGTGGTGTTCAACAGCAGCCCAAGGTACTGATACATCAGCCAAGAAAGGAGGGAAAGAAGAGATTTCCTTGCCCATGATTGACCTAATGCCATGGAGTCTGGAGTCAGTGGTGAGGACTTCCAGGGCAATTCCTCCTTAACTGTATACCACTGTGCCTCCAACTCTGGTGGGACTGTGAGAAAGGACATGGCAGTGCTGGTGAAGTATGGAACACCACCTCTAAGGCATCATTACATGAATTTGACTAAACTGTAGTTCTGAAAATGTGTTGCTGGAAAAGCGCAGCAGGTCAGGCAGCATCCAAGGAGCAGGAGAATTGACGTTTCGGGCATGAGCCCTTCTTCGGGCTAATGCCCGAAACGTCGATTCTCCTGCTCCTTGGATGCTGCCTGACCTGCTGCGCTTTTCCAGCAACACATTTTCAGCTCTGATCTCCAGCATCTGCAGTCCTCACTTTCTCCCCTAAACTGTAGTTCTCGCAATTTTGGCTCGAAACTCCAGATGTTATTAAGAAAGACTTTACAGATTTGTCAGGGCTGTTTTTCCCATTGGCATTTCCAGCGATTGTTGTCTGTCTGGTTTTATTCCTTTAGACTTTTCAGCAGTTTGATAAAACTGAGTGATTTGCTTGGCCATTCGAGGAGGCATTTCAGAGTCAACCATATTCCTTTGGCAAAAACAGAAAATGCTGGAATAGCTCAGCAGGTCTACCAGATCTGTGAAGAGAAATTAGAGTTAATGTTTTGGATCCGGTGATCCTTCCTTAGAACTGATGGTAGTTTGGAAAATGTCTGTTTATATCCAGAAGGTAAGGTGAGGGGAGGGGGCTAAAGAGTAAATGATAGGTAGGAATAGAGCCTAAAGGAGTGGATAACAATCTGGCTGGGAGAGTGAATAGCTGTTAATGGAGACTATTAATGGCTAACAATAGGTAGTGTGTAATGGCAGACTATGTGATAAGGCCTGGTGCGTGTATTTGGGGACTAGGACATGGGAGAATTCTGTCCCTAAAATTATTGAACTCGATATTGAGTCCAGAGGGCTGCAGGGCCCCCAAGTGGAAAATTAGATGTTGTTCTTTCAGCTTGTGCTGAGCTTTACTGGAGCACTGCAACAAGCCTGAGATAGAGACGTTGGCCAGGGAAGAGGGCAATGTGTTAAAGTGTCAGGCAACCGGAAGCTCAAGGGTTTATTTGCAGGCACAACATAGATATTCTGCAAAGCAGTGACCCAGTCTACACTTTGTTTCCCCAATGTAGAGGAGACCATATTGTGAGTGGTGAATGCAGGAGGCGAGATTGTGAGAAGTGCTGCTTCACCTGGAAGGTATGTTTGGGCTCCTGGATATTGAGGAGGGAGGAGGAAAATGGGCAGGTGTTACCATTTTGGTGGTTGAAGTGGAAAGTGCCATGGGGCTGGGAGGCGTGTTCGGAGTGAAGGAGGAGTGGACCAAGATATTCCGGAGAGAACAGTCCCTATGGAAGGTGGACAAGGAAGGAGAGGGAAATATGTGTCGAGTGGTTGTATCTCAAGGGAGGTGCCAGAAATGGTAGTTGATGATTTTCTAGATTTGGATGCTGATGGGATGATAGGTAAGGACAAGGGAAACACTTTTACTGTTTTGGAAGGAAGAGAGGGAGTGAGGGCAGTAGTGTGGGAAATGTGTCGGACCCAGTTGAGGACCCCGTCGACAATGGTGTGAGTCAAGCCAGGGAACGAAAGACCGGTGAGTCTGACCTCGATAGCAGGCAAATTGTTGGAGGGAATCCTGAGGGACAAGATGTACATATATTTGGAAAGGCAAGGACTGATTCGGGAGAGTCAACATGGCTTTGTGCATGCGAAATCATGTCTCACAAACTTGATTGAGTTTTTTGAAGAAGTAACAAAGAAGATTGATGAGGGCAGAGCAGTAGATGTGATCTATATGGACTTCAGTCAAAGTTCCCCATGGGAGACTGATTAGCAAGGTTAGATCTCATGGAATACAGGGAGAACTAGCCACTTGGATACAGAATTGGCTCAAAGGTAGAAGACAGAGGGTGGTGGTGGAGGATTGTTTTTCAGACTGGAGGCCTGTGACCAGTGGAGTGCCACAAGGATC
>NC_057718.1:49951311-49955184 GCF_004010195.1 Chiloscyllium plagiosum
GTCAGAGTATTGAATACAGGAGTTGGGAGGTCATGTTGTGGCTGTACAGGATATTGGTTAGGCCACTGCTTGCAATTCTGGTCTTTTTCCTATCGGAAAGATGTTGTGAAACTTGAAAGGGTTAAGAAAAGATGTTGCCAGGGTTGGAGGATCTGAGCTACAGGGAGTGGCTGAACAGGCTGGGGCTGTTTTCCCTGGAGCGTCGGAGGCCGAGGGGTGTCCTTATAGAGGTTTACAGAATCATGAGGGGCATAGATAGGATAAATAGACAAAGTCTTTTCCCTGTGGTCGGGGAGTCCAGAACTAGAGGGCATAGGTTTAAGGTGAGAGGGGAAAGATTTAAAAGAGACCTAAGGGGAAACTTTTTCATGCAGAGGGTGGTACAGGTATGGAATGAGCTGCCAGAGGATGTGGTGGAGGGTAGTACAATTGCAACATTTAAGAGACATTTGGATGGGTATATGAATAGGATGGGTTTGGAGGGATATGGGCCGGGTGCTGGCAGATGGGACTAGATTGGGTTGGGATATTTGGTCAGCATGGATGGGTTGTTGTACATCTCTATGATTCTATGTTGAGGAAGAAGGTGAAAATTTTGGCAGCTCCTTTGTCAAAGTTGGCCTCATCGGAATGCGTGTGATGGAGATGGAGGAACTGAAAGAATGGAATGGAGTCTATACAAGAAACAGAGTGCAAGGATGTATAGTCCAGGTAGCTGTGAGAGTCATGGATATTTATAATGGATATTAGTGGCCAGTCTATCCCCAGAAAGAGAAATAGAGATGTCGAGGAAAGGAAGGGAGGAGTCAAAGAAAAACCAGGTGAAAGTGAGCACAGGGTGGAAACTGGAAACAAAATCCATGAACTTTTCCAATGCTGGATGAGAGGTAGAAGCAGCACCAAAGATATTATCAATATATCGGAGACTGAGCTGTGGATGAGGCCAGAATAGGACTGGAACAAGGTATGTTCTACATACACCTCAAAGAGACAGGCATAACTGGAGCTTATGTGAGTATCCATGGCCACCCCCTGACCTGAAGAAAATGAGAGGAGTTGAAAGAGAAGCTGTTGAGGGTGAGGATGAGCTCGGCCAAGCGGAGGAGAGTAGTGCTGGATGGGGACGGTTCAGGCCATTGTTCCAGGAAGACACGGAGAGCCCTGAGACCATCCTGGTGGGGGATGGACATATAAAGGGATTGCACATCCATGGCAAAGAAGAGGCAGCGAGACCCTGCAAACTGGAAATTCCTAAACTGACGTAAAGCATCAGAGGAATCACATATATTCCTATGAATGTGGAGCCACATGTCAGGCAGATCAGATAAGGATGGAAGATTTTTTTTCCTGAAGTGGATTTGCGATCCACATTTTTCATGTGACGATCAATATTGGTGACAACGTTACCAGCTAGCTAGCTTTTAATCCCATATTATTTAAAATTCGATTTTCACCATCTGTCAAGGTAGAATTCAAACACATTTTCTCTGAATAGTCCTGTGACATTATCACTACACTACTAGCTCTGCTGAAGTTTCATAAAACATTGGTCACGCACAACTGGAGTTATATATAGATTTGAAAACCTCATTCTAGGAATGAAGCTACAGCCAATGAAAGGTTCCAGTTCCATAATTTATTATAATTATGCCAGGAATGAAACATTCTATTTATAAAGAAAAGCTCGAAACGGGCTCTTTTCAGTGGAACAGAGAAGGTTAGGTGGCGATCCAGTACATATTTTACAAATAACGAAAGGTTTCGAGAGAATAGAGAGACTTTATATTTTCAACACTCTTCATGACCAAACCACATTGTAAAGTGCTTCATAGCCAATAAGAGCACAATTAAAGTTTGTGTGTATATATATAATATATATAGGGGAATGCAGCAGTTAATCTGTGCACATAAAAAAATGAATGAAAACATCATTGTTACATAGCTGTATGGGGTCATTTAGATGGCCAAAGCATTGGTGCTGGATTCTATGGATAATTTTATGAAATAATTCATTATTTTCATCTTCATGCATTACCTCACAACTTTGTTAGATCTTCTTTTTCTTTCCAGTTATTTCTACATAATTAAGTGATAATTACATCACTATACATATTACCAATCTTAACGCTGTTGCTCTACATTGACCCCATCTTCACCCTCACCCCACCCCAAGTCCTTATCCCCTAAATGAATGTCTCTCCCAATGTTTCAGACTTCAAGTCTATGGTGCTTTGATCATTCTTCTCCACTGAGTTGTAGTCTCAAACTGAGATCTGGGATGTTCTGTACTCTTCACTCTTTCAGCATGAATGATCCTCTCCTGGATGGTTATAGAGCTTTCTTTCTTCTCTTCTGAAAACAGTAGTTTCATATTTCTAGTTCATTATCCCTTGTTCTGTTTCAACCCTATATCATCTCAGTTAGATTAGATTCCCTATAATATGGAAACAGATCATTTGGCCCAACAAGTCCACACCAACTCTCTGAAGAGTCACCCATTGACCCATTCCCCTAACCTATATTTACCCCTGACTAATGCACCTAACACTATGGGCAATTTAGCATGGCCAATTCACCTGGCCTGCACATCTTTGGACTGTGGGAAGAAACCCACGCAACACGGGCAGAATGTACAAACCCCACATAGACAGTCGCTTGAGGCTGGAATCGAACCCAGGTCCCTGCCACTGTGAGGCAGCAATGCTAACCACTGAGCCACCATGCCACATAGAAATGTTGCTGTAATGTTTCTATGATCAGTTCATCTGTTAATCCCTTATCCACACTCTCTTCCTGGCCCGTAGGTCTGGTAATTTTTGTGATTTGTACCCTTTATTAAAATTTCGAGCCTGTTTTTTTTTCTTCATGCAGTTTCACTCTGTTATAATCATTCTCAGTGATATTTGTCTTTAACTTCTGATAGGTAGGAGACCAAGAACACAACTCCCATCATTATCAATTATTCTAAGAATCTTCGCCAATAATTTACCTTCCACTTATGTAAGGCTCACTGGCCTATAATTCTTCTTTCTTCTTCTTTCTTCTTAAACATTGCCATGATTGTATCAACCATCTCAGTTTCCCCTTTTGCTTGAGGACAGTGGGGTGAACTTAAATGATTTTACAAATCTCTTGGACTGCTCATTTACAAACTACATGTCATCATCTGAGACTACATTGTTTGTAAGTCCATGTTTTGAGAGATTCCACCACTGTCTCTGTTTGGGTTTGGGTGGACCTTCATCCATCTTGAGTAGTAATGTATAATGATGGTCAAAATTTTGCCTTCAAACTCAAACAAATCTATTCCAAATGCTCCCATGACCTTCAAGGAAAAGGATGGCAGTAATAGCGATTCCTTCTTCTCTTGGCTGTTCCCTTCACAGGAAATGCAATTATTAATAATTGCCCACATTGAGAATGTAATTCCTGGCAACCAGACTTACTGTTGTGCATTTGTAATACCCAAATGACTCTGAATAGTTCATTGAAGAGGTTGAAGTCAAAGAGTTCTTGGTATTATAACATCTCATTGAACACTAGCAGGCAATGATAATAGTGAGATGTCACTCTGTTCAAAGTACTGGCATAATGTAAGCTTAAGAGAAGCATTTTTTGGCCTGGTTTCATGACAATAGTCCTTTAATTAGATACATTCTTTGAGAATTACTTGTGCTTCTCAGATTTCTTGCAGATTGTTTTCAACAGGCTGGCAATGTGTTGTGATTTCTAGGCTTCAATCTCTTCAGTGATGTTTTAATCTGGTTTCTCTGCTGCACTCAGTGGTATCTTCAATGATGTGTCTGCTGTCATTTGTTATTCAAGTTGTTGAACCTTAACTTATTAGCATCAATTAGAACTGTTGAGTGCTGG
>NC_057718.1:49955684-49956573 GCF_004010195.1 Chiloscyllium plagiosum
AAAAACTCAATCAAGTTTGTGAGGTACGATTTCCCACACAAAGCCATTCTGAATATCCATAATCAGTCCTTGCCTCTCCAAATGCATGTAAGTACTGTCTCTCAGAATCCCCTCCCACAAATTACCCACTACTGACATTGGGCTCATTGGTCTAGTTCCCTGGCTTTGCCTTGCAGCTTTTCTTAAATAGAGGAACAACGTTAGCAACCCTCCAGTCTTTCAACACCTCATCCGTGGATGTAAATTATACAAATATCTCTGCTAGTGTTACAACATGGAGATCAAACCCCTCCGTTAATTAAATCAAACACTAGAAAAGCTTGCCTTGTTTCAAAATCTGTTAAAATGTGAGTGACAGAGAACTCCTAAATTCCACAACAGAGGAACCTCAATTATCTGAATATCAAATATCCGAATTTTGGATTATCCGAAGATCTCAAGGACTGGATCGAAACATTACATCAAAGAGGTGATTCAACACTGATCGCGACTTTTGTTTACAATGATTAAAAATGAACTCGGCTTATTGAAATGCTGCCGAGAACAGTCCTGGACATCGATAGGAGCCCAGGCACTGTCTCCAAATGACTGACCCGCTCTGTCTCTCTCCACACACTTTCCAATGGAGTTCTACGCAGGGGTAATTTCTCCAACATTGTTCTGTACGGGGCAAAGGTGGAACCTGTCAAAAAGTTGCAGCAAAAAGGTGTGTGTGTGTGTGTGTATATGCGCACGTGGATGTATGTATGTGCTATTTTGAGACTTACCCGCCCCAAAGTCAGCAGCAGTTTTACTGTTTGTGTCCAGTCCACTGCCCCGGAGAGTTGGAGGGGGACATTGGACAGGGTTGGGATGGGGGCGGATGGGCCTTGGGGGTGCAGAGTTTGAC
>NC_057718.1:49958705-49959760 GCF_004010195.1 Chiloscyllium plagiosum
AAATGCTGTTCCATTAAAACACTTATTAAACATTATATTAACATAACCACAAGACCACACAGTCTCTGTCTTATCTAGTGTCTTCAATATTCCAGCTGCTAATCTCCCTGAGTCATCTTCTTTCTCTTTAGTGCATGTATGTTTTACATAAAAATGTACCTTTGATGGACAATGTCTTCTAATTTCTTTGACAGCAAGATTTTAGAAGGGCAGTTCAATCGCCAGTTCTATGGCAGTTGTTCTGCTGTTTGATGGTAGTTGCCCTCCCTCTGACCAATTTTCAAAATGCCCACATTTTTAGAACCCCCTTCATCATACCATCTCATTGATCAGATGTTGCAAAACAATAAATTCAAACTTGATTGGATCTTAGTATCCCGGGCATAATTTAAACTAACTGATTAAATTCAAATTGTTGTCAAAACGGTAACCAAAACTTAAGTATCTATTTAACGGCCATTTGCTACATATTTATTTTGGAACAGCTCATCTTCCAACTTTTCCATTTGGGCAGCTTAGCCTGCACTTAAAGTTTACTTCAATATTCAGAAAACATTTTCTATTTTAAAGTGGACATAGATGTTTCCGATTTCATAACAGCTAGGGGCCCCACAATGTCCTGGGATACATTTGATCAGGTCCCTGATTTATCCAAATTATGTGTTTTAAGATGTCCAACATCTCCTCTTCTGTAATGTGGGTTAGAGTCACAGAGTCATAGAGATGTAAAGCATGTAAACAGACCCTTCGGTCCAACCGTTCCATGCCGACCAGATATCCCAACCCAATCTAGTCCCACCTGCCAGCACCCGGCCCATATCCCTCCAAACTCTTCCTATTCATATATTCATCCAAATGTCTCTTAAATGTTGCAATTGTACCAGTCTCCATCACTTCCTCTGGCAGCTCATTCCATACACATACCACCCTTTGCGTGAAAAAGTTGCCCCTAAGGGCTCTTTTATATCTTTCCCCTCTCACCCTGAACCTATGCCCTCTAGTTCTGGACTCCCCGACCACAAGGAAAAGACTTTGTCTATTTATCCTATCCATGC
>NC_057718.1:49959976-49967106 GCF_004010195.1 Chiloscyllium plagiosum
GCACTCCACTGGTCACAGGCCTCCAGACTGAAAAACAATCCTCCACCACCACCCTCTGTCTTCTACCTTTGAGCCAGTTCTGTATCCAAATGGCTAGTTCTCCCTGTATTCCATGAGATCTAACCTTGCTAATCAGTCTCCCATGGGGAACCTTGTCGAACGCCTTACTGAAGTCCATATAAATCATATCTACCGCTCTGCCCGCATCAACCTTCTTTGTTACTTCTTCAAAAAACTCAATCATGTTTGTGAGACTCTTCTCAAGATATCACTACTCATTTTGTCAAATACTATATCTTCCATGTCTTTCTCTACAGTAAACACTAACACAAAATATTTGTTTAGTGTCTCACCCTCTCTTGTTGTTCCACATTTTGATGCCTGGTTGATCTTTAAGGGACGGTATTCTCTCCTTAGTTACTCTTTTGCCCTTAATGTACCTGTAGAATCTCTTTTAATTCTCTTTATCCTTAATTGCCAAAGCAATCTTATATCTCTTTTTTTACTCACCTGATTTCTCTCTGAAGCATTCTCCTACTCCCCCTCTCCTCCTCAAGGGATTCACTTGATTCTATGTCTATACCTGACATATGTCTCCTTTTTCTCAATATCAGTAGTCATCCAGTGTTCCCTACTCCTGCCAGCCTTGCCCTTCATTCCAACAGGAACATACTGCCTCTTAACTCTCTTTATCTCACTTTTGAAAGCCTCTCCCTTGCCAGTTGTCCCTTCACCTGTGAACAGCCTAATGCAAGCAACTTTTGAAAGTTCCTGTTTAATGCCATCAAAATTGGCCTTGCTCCAATTTAGAACTTTAACTTTTAAACAAAGCCTATCCTTTTCCACAACTATTTTAAAACTAATAGAGTTGTGATCACTGGTCCAAAATGCCCCTCCCCCCCACACACCTTATTCACTTGTTCTGCTTTTTTTCCCAGAAAAGGTTGAGTTTTGCTGCTTGTCTAGTGGGTAGATCAACATATTAATAAAGAAAAATTTCTCAAACATTCCTCCCTGTACAAACACTGAATACAACTGAGTCTATGTTTGGAAAGTTAAAATCCTCCCTATTACAACACTGCTATTCTTAAAGATTTCTGAAATCTCCCCAAAAAATTGCACTTCAATTTCTTGTTGGCTACAAAAGAACATAAAAGTTTAGTGCACAAGAGAAAAGCAATTATTAACTGTCTTCAATTATATGAGATCTATTGGAACAGTAGTATTACAATGATTAGGAAGAAAGATTCATCCTTTTTACCCAATGATAAACCTACAGACAATTAAAACTCAATGAAAAGTCACCTTATCTCCACTTCAAAGCTTCTCTAAAGCTTCTACATGGCTATAATCCATTTCTTTTCGGTAAATTTCTTCTGGGTACATTCACTTGATTGTATTTTCCTCAAAGTCTCTCCCAAGACCCTTTGACAAATTGATAATTTCAATCACTTTTTACTTCTCATGGGATTCCTGAAGTCATCTCTTCAACAACTTTGTTGGATGTCTTCCTGTCTGACACCTCCACAACTGGATTTTTGATTATTCTAAACAACAAGAATTTACCCCAGACCTGACAGCTTGGAAACTGTCAATAACAACACCTCTCTCCGAATAAGTCTGTATCCGACCCATCCCTTCTCTCACTGGGTTATAAGACGTCTTCTTGATGAAGAGCCTATGCTCGAAACATTGATTCTCCCACTCCTCGAATGCTGCCTGACCGGCTCTGCTTTTCCAGCACCACACTTTTGACTCTGGTCTCCAGCATCTGCAGTCCTTACTTTCTCTTAGTAAGACTCAAGTCAGCAAACAATTGAGCAATAGTTGGCCTGCTGCTAATTTAACAGGAGTGTTCAAAATGCTTTTTGAACACTTTGTTCAAAATTACTTCCTGACTTTAAACATTAGCAGGTCAGCAACTTCCTCGACTGAAAATTCGATTCTATTTTTCCTCCACTTTAGAACCCAGTGGTGGCACCATTTCCTCTGCCTGATAAAGGAGGGTCATGTCCTGCTTTCAGTCTTAGAGTCGGACAGCATGGAAACAGACCCTTCGGTCCACGCCAGCCAGGCATCCCTGGTCTGACCTAGTCCTATGTCCCAGCATTTGACTCATATGCTGGGATCTCTGCTGTCTCTGAAAACTTCTGACCTGTTGTCACCTATTTGTTGTGACCATATAGTCAGCCTTGTACATTGAGTTGGAGCTCAACGATCTGATTGATGGGTGATAGCTCCATGGTAAGCGAATGGTGGCAGCATCCTAGAAGGCATGATAGCTGATTTTCACCTACACACTGCATTGACAATTGCAGGCAGACAGCACTTTGCTGCAATTGAATCCCATCCGTTCCTCAACACCTTTTATTTTAAATGGTAGGTTTAAATGGCCATGGATTCCTGATGTTATGCCCCACTGGGGTAGTACATTACAGATCGAGCTCCACTATTCCCCAAGTCTGACCAAATGTTTTATGTATACATTGAACCCCAACTTATCTGGCTTTCAGGAAAAGATTGGTTGAAAGCATGAACCAGATTTCTGTATAAACATGAATTATTAAGTAATTAGACTAAAACTATAAGCAAATAGACATAAACCATTGACATATGATGCTACTAACCAAAATTCTTCAGCTAGTCAACCCCTCGTCAGATTTAACATTTTTGTTTCCCTTGGGATGTAGTGGCATTGTCTGGTCAGCATCTATTGCCCATCTGTGGTTGTTCTTAAGAAGGTAGTGAGCTTCCATCTTGAACCTCTGTAGTCTGTGTGCTGTAGATAGATCCACAATGTCATTAGGGATGGAATTCCAGGATTTTGACACAGTGACAGTGCAGGAACGTCAGACTGGTGAGTGGCTTGGAGGGGGACTTGCAGGTAGTGGTGTTCCCATGTATCTACTGCTCTTGTCTTTCTGGATAGAAATGGTTGCACAAGGAGCCTTAGTGAATTTCTGCAGTGCATCTTATAGATGGTACGTATTGCTGCTATTGAATGTTGGTGTGGAAGAGAGTAGATGTTTGTAGATGTGGTGCCAATCAGGTAAGATGCTTTGTTCTGGATGCTGTTAGGCTTTTTGATTGTTGTTGGAGTTGCGCTTACCCAGGCAAGTGAAGAATATTCTTTTACACCCCTGGACAGGCTTTGGGAGTCAAGAGGCAAGTCGCTCACTGCGGGATTCCGAGCCTCTGACATGCTCTGCATTTATATGGATAATCCTATTCATTTTCTGGTCAATGGTAACCCACAAGATATTCAATGGGAGATTTGGTGAAGGCAACAACACTGAATGTTGATGGGCGATTGGTTACATTGTCTCTTGCTGGAGATAATCGTTACTTGACATTTGTGTGAC
Organism: Chiloscyllium plagiosum; assembly: GCF_004010195.1. NCBI lineage: Eukaryota > Metazoa > Chordata > Chondrichthyes > Orectolobiformes > Hemiscylliidae > Chiloscyllium > Chiloscyllium plagiosum. The sequence continues at coordinate 49,963,339 of NC_057718.1, forward strand.
ATGAATGTTACTGGTCCCATTTCAGTCTGAGCCTGGATATTGTCGAGGTCATCTTGCACTTGGACATGGACTGCTTCAGTAACTGAAGAGTTGCGAATGGTGCTGTACATTGTGCAATCATCAGCAAGCATTCCTATTTCTGACCTTCTGATGAAGGGAAGGTCATTGACGAAGCAGCTGATAGTGATTAAGCCTAGGACACTACCCTGAGAAATTCTTGCCGAGATGTGCTGGAGTTAAAATACTGACCTTGAATAACTACAAACATCTTCTGTTGTGCCACTATGACACCAACCAGTAGAGAGTTTTCCCCTGATTCCAATTAACTCTAGTTTTTCTAGGGCTCTCTGAGGTCAAACTCAGTCAAATGTAGCCTTGACATCAAGGGCTGTCACTCCCACCTCAACTCTGGAATTCAGCTCTTTTCTCCATGCTTTGACCAAGACTGTAATGTGGTCAGGAGGTGCGTGGTCTTGGCAGAACCCAAACTGGGTATCACTGAGTAGGTTATTGTTTAGCAGGTACTGCTTGATAACACTATTGATAACACTCTTTGTTGCTTTACTGATGATTGAGAGTAGACTGATGGGGCAGTAATTAGGCAAGTTGGATGTGTCGGAGTTTTATGCACAGGACATACCTGGGAAATTTTCTACTCTTTCTGGTAGTTGGAAGTGTTGTAACTGTATTGGAACAGCTTTGCTAAATGTGTGGTAAGTTCCAGAAGACAGGCCTTCGATACTATTGCCAGAATGCCGTCAGGGCCCCTTAGCCTTTGCAGTATTCAGTGCCTCAAACCATTTCTTGATATCACATGGACTGAATCAATTTGATTGAAATCTGGCATCCATAATGCTGGGGATCTTTGGAGATTGTTTTTGCCTAGAAGCATCCATTGATTTGTAAGAAGTACAGAGCAAAGGATTCACTTAGAAGATATCTCTGATTCACCAATTCAAAATTCAGTGCTCATAGCAACTGCTACCAGCAAGGTAATTATTTTTTCTTCAAGTTTAAATAGTTTTTTTTTACGGCAGAAAACAGACAGCTTCTGCTGGGGAGAACAACACTTTCTCTGTAATTTGTTTCTTGTTGTAACCTGCTCAGCTGAGAACCTATCGGCATCACTTGTAAACAACCTCACAGCTGCTGATGGCCTATACATTGCAGGAACCCATAGCCATGCAAAAGAAATTGAATTTACAATAGGTTTTGCAATCCTTGATGTGAAACTATGCAACAATCCTGCTAATCATCTGTATCTAAAAACAGTTCATTCTCCTTGTAGTCCACAAAAGACACAAAAAAACAAAAGGCACGGTACTTACACTGGATCATGGGGAATCTCACAATGCTATCAAATTCTAGCCCTTGCTGTAATTCTCTGATACTTTAATTACAGTAATTTCTGAGAGAGTTCAGAGCCTCAGAGATCTCCATCATATAAAGATACATAAAAGGATTCCAATACATGGCTAATCCAATCTGTGACAACTTGGAAGGTGCCAGTGGCACAAATGCTAAGCAGTGATTTCCATTAGCACTGTGGTCATTGGTTATGTTGCATTGTCTGGGTTACCTTGGGTAGACTGAATCTCAGACATAGAATCTTTGTCCATTTGGTATCTCTGTATTGTTCACTTTCAGTAGCTTGTTCCGCTCTCGGAGTCTTGCCATCTCTTCCAAAGCCTCAAGCAACCCAAGGAGCATCCACTGTAAGTTGTCGGACCATTCACTTCCAGGTGACCCCTGGAAACTGTTGAGCAAAGAGCAGTAGCACATTATTCAGCCATGCTTGGTGAAAACTCTAAAGAACTTTTATGTTTAATACTAGCATGCCAATAAGGTCTTAACAGTGTCCCAAAAAATGTTTCCTGATATGCTTCTAAATTTCTCTTCAAACACAGAACGTGGTACATCTTTCTAATCAATAGCTTCAGGCATATAATAGTACATCTCTGGATTAGATGAGACTTGAACTCAGGTCTCCTAGTCCAGCGTTAGGGGCACTACCACAACACTACAAGAGCCCAAACAGAGTGTAGCAAGTTGATCTCGGTCAGCAAATTAATACTGAAAGCTTAGCATTGAGTTAAGAAACACAACGAATACTTTTTTTATTTCTATTTAGCTGGTCATGTTAAGAGCATCATTAAATGAAACATTACCTATGAAAATGGCATATGCCTGCATTAATTAATGTTAGTCAGCAACTTAATTGGTAATCAGCCTCTTAATGATCCTTCAGGCAACCATTACAAACACATGCTTCAATTGTTTTAGGAAAATGGTGAATGTACAAAGCAGAAACTAAAACAGTATTGCAGTTTAAGCTTCCATCTTGGACACCTTGGAGATTCTGTAATCCATAATGTATCTGGAGAAAATGGGTGGCACAGTGGTCAGCACTGCTGCCTCACAGTGCCAGAGACCCGCGTTAAATTCCCGACTCAGGCGACTGACTGTGTGGAGTTTGCACGTTCTCCCCATGTCTGCGTGGGTTTCCTCCCACAGTCCAAAAATGTGCAGCTTAGGTGAATTGGCCATGCTAAGTTGCCCGTAGTGTTAGGTACAGAGGGGAATGGGAATGGGTCTGGGTGGCGGGTCGGTGTGGACTTGTTGGGTCAAAGGGCCTGTTTTCACACTGCAAGTAATCTAATCTAAAATCATCTTCATATGTTTACTTTCATACACAACTATGACAATGATGATTTTCCTTCCATTCCATCAATGCTTCTTTAAATTAACCCAAAGCCCTCTATGTGTAAATGCTTTTACTTTCATTGTTTTTTTCTAGACTCTCCAAGTCCTAAAGGTGTTCAACATTAGATTCACCTAATGACTGTTAAACTTCCATTAGCCTACCTCCAGAATAGGCCAAGGGACCCAGTTCAGGAAAATGATTCCAGCTGCTTAAAAAAGCAGTTTGAAAATAACATACTGTCATTCAGATAAACATAATAATATTGTTGACAATCTATTCATTAGAATATTGTGCACTTCACCTGCATGATGCTGAGCATGTTGCACTTTAATTATGAGAAGCTTAGAGATAAAACAGAAAGTGATGCCAATCTCCATAAATCAGGAAAGTTCAAGAGGAAATTGGATGCCTGTAGACGTGTTCAGAATTGTGATAACTTTTATAAAATAAACTGGTCAAATCTATTTCTACTTGTTGGTGAATTGATAATAAGAGCATTAATTTAAGGTCATCACTGCAAAATAAAATGGGCTATGGTAGGTGGATTTATTGACACCAGGGACTGAATTTTCCCTTTTGCTGTTAAAGTGTGGTGTATCTTTTCATGGTCTCCAGTCTACCATGGGCCATAGATACATTTTCCCAGGCAATTGTCCACTTATCATCTATTAATTATGTAGCCAAGCACATCTCAGGGAATCAGTAGCCAGGTACGCAGATGTGATCATCACTGCAAGGTCCTTCTTGTTTATATGTCTCCAATGCCATACTTAAAGCCAAACTGCACACCACTTCATGCACTGTAAGCCTGGAATTATCCCTTCAACTATGGTGTTCAACACTGACAATGTTGCAAATGGAAGGAATTCAGGAGATGCTGTTAGACAAGGAGATGGAGAGCAGGGCTGTAATCTTCTCTGTCAATTACATCAGGAGACTGTGCCAACCTGCCCTGCCAGTCCCGAGACAAACAGCAGCATCGGTCAGTGCTGTGTACCATATTAAAAGTGGAAGCAGTCAATGATCTTCTGCTTCCCACTAGCATACGTGACATCATCCTTTCT
>NC_057718.1:49967502-49971053 GCF_004010195.1 Chiloscyllium plagiosum
ACACACACACACACACACACACACACACACACACACACACACACACACACACACACACACACACACACACACACACCTCTTCCAGGCATCAAAATCTAAAATCCCATGTTTTTGTAGCTGCACAAGCACCTTGATTGATAACTGTCCCTGTCTAACTAGGATCCTCCTTCACCAGTCCAAGAACTGCTCCTTTTTCACATTCACTTTGAACCACGTGCAGTGTTATACCACACAAACTGCTAGGACATTTTGCAGGTCTGAGATTGACATAGAATGATGCAGTATATGATATATCATCTCCCATTAATAGGCCAATGCTTACCATTGTGACTAGCTGCTAGCCTCTTGCTCTGTTTGTGTTTAAAAAGCAATGCAAACCCCAGAGGGTGACAGGCTGGAACTGAGCACGGCAGACCTTGTCCGCCAAGAAAGCAATGTAAGCCATATAGAGATTGGCAGCGTATAAGTCAGTGTGTACTAAGAAAGCAATATAACCCAGAGGGAGGCTTGTAGCTGAAAGTGAGGACTGTAGATGCTAGAGATCAGAATCGAGAGTGTGGTGCGAGGAAAGCACAGGAGGTCAGGCAGCAATAGGAGAGCAGGAGAATCGACATTTCGGGCATAAACCCTTCATCAAGAATGAGGCCTGTGGGTTGGGGCTGAGAGATAAGTGGGAGGGGTGGGGTTTGGTGGAAGGTAACTGAGAAAGCAATAGGTGAAGGTGAGGGAAAAGGTGATAAGTCAGAGGGGGGAGTGATGGACTGGTCCAGAGGGTGGTGCCGAGTTGGAGGCTTGGGACTGGGATAATGTCGGGGGACGGGAAATGAAGAAGCTGTTTATCCCCTGTGGTTGCAGGATCCCAAGACCGAATATGAGGCTTTCCTCCTCCAGACATCAGATGGTAACGGTTTGGCAGTGGAGGAGGCCCAGGACCTGCATGTTCTTGATGGAGTGGAAGGGGGAGTGGAAGTGTTCAGCCACAGGGCAGTGGGGTTGGTGGGTGTAGGTGTCCCAGCAATGTTCTCTGAAACAATCTGTAAGAAGGCGTCCTGTCTCCCCAATGTAGAGGAAACTATATCGGGTACAATGGATGCAGTAGATGATGTTGGTTGAACAGGCTGTAGCCAACAAGAAAGAGCGAAAATGAGTAGTGTTGAGAAAGCAAATTAAAATCCGATGGCAGTGTGTCTCCATAAGTGACCTGTTTAGATGCATGTCTGTCCCTGATTGAGGAGGATGTAGTGATGGAGAATGCCAGAGGTCAGAGTAAGCTGTGACATGATGGCTGCCTCAGGGAATCAGTGAGATTCAGTTGCCAGGTAACCTGTTGAGAATTTTCGTTGTTCAGTTTCTCACTGGAGGAGAAGCGATTTGGAAGTGGTGTGTAAAAGAGTTGAAGTTTTATTGAGAAGCAAGTGCATGGAAATACGCTTGTTGCCATCCATGGACAAGATTGTCAAGTTGCTGTTTAAGGTTTGTAGGGCAAATTGGGAATTGGGTGTAGATAATCTTACTTTTATTCTCACTGCATATTGCCACTTTTCTCATCATTGCTTTTATCACATAATGGAGCCAAAAATTACGCTGTCATGAATGTTGTATAAATCACAACTTTTTCAGAGCCTGCCGGTTGTAGAATCCTTGAATTTCTCGGGTGGAATCTTCCCACCCTTGAACAATGTAGGTCATGGTGAGAAATTTGGGAAAATTGTCCAAGATGTGTAATGTGGCCCTGACTGATGTCAAGATCAAAAAGTCCCATTATCCAGCCAAGTGTCAGATAATAAGATGAGATGTCACTAATGAGCGACAAGAGGTGCATTTGCATGAGTAACGGCTTATTATCACGCTCATTTCTCCCTAATCGCATTTCATTAGTATGTCTCACCAATGGGATAGAAATCAGACAGCAAGAATTCCTGAGATGAAAGTCAGAACAAACACCTGGTGATGTCAATTTGCCACTTCGTCCTTCAGGCATCCATCTGGGCACCAGTAATGAACATTACAGAGAACACTCCTTTACCTTCAACCCCACATCCACAAACATTGGCATTCAACATATACTAGCTCACCACATCATCTTGGCATGTGTCTGATCCACTGAGAGAATGGTTCCGCATTTCAAAGTGCACCAGCACCTTTCATTGCAATGCTACTGCCCAGGATATTTACAGACAGTGATGGATACAGCTATCAATGAGGAAGTAAATATGGACATTTTCAAGGTTCAACACTGTTAAGAAACTGGGTCTGAACTGTTTGAGGAGTAACCACTGTTTCATGGTGTTGCAAATAAGAAATGTGCAATGGAGATGAAAATGGATGCCACCACGTCAGAATGGTTAGGGGACATGTTTTGTCCTGAGAGAGATACGGCTTCAATTTTGAATATGTGAGGCCCCTCAAAGGTGGACAGCATTACACAGACAGGAGAAAGTGAGGTCTGCAGATGCTGGAGATCAGAGCTGAAAATGTGTTGCTGGAAAAGCGCAGCAGGTCAGGCAGCATCCAGGGAACAGGAGAATCGACGTTTCGGGCATAAGCCCGATTCCTGAAGAAGGGCTTATGCCCGAAACGTCGATTCTCCTGTTCCCTGGATGCTGCCTGACCTGCTGGCTTTTCCAGCAACACATTTTCAGCATTATACAGACATCCCTACCTTGAAGCTGAAATATACCTGTGAGCACAATATGCTTTCTGTGAACCTTCTGTGTGCAGTCTAAATCCTTGCCCCAAATATTTTCAATCAAATCATGCAACATTCAGAATCAATGCCACCAATGGCTGTAAGGCAGAAGTAATGTTTCCCATCTAGAAAAATTGACCCCAATTTCCAAAGTAGCAAACATTTGTCATTTACCCATAACATGCAAAAGGAGCTGCTTATTTCACACCTTGACCCATCCAATATTGCGCAGTGGTAAGGATGGCTAGGCTCTGTACTTTCAATGTTGTAGTTGTGACCCTTGTCTTGGAGTTTTGGCCAGACAACACAGGGGACATTTGTGTCTGGAGAGCTCAGATATGATGAGTGTGTCCTTTCCAGAGGCATATGCCATCTTTTCGGCTTGAACACCCCAAGTGCTGAGCTTGGCAAGCAGAACAACAGCTGGAGTGTCCCTTAAGGAGAATTATAGATGGGGGAACCTGTCTGCAGTACCTCCTCCAGTTGATTACATACTGCCACTACCATGTCTCTGTGTTTGGATTATGATGGTGCTATGGTTTTAAGGGTATATTTTGTCCTTTTTTGTTATGAGGAGTGGTTGAGACAGAGCTACCAAGCCGTCTGTTCCAAGCCAGTGAAGGAAACAGCTTACAGTCATAGAGCAAAGAGATGTACAGCATGGAAACAGATCCTTCGATCCAACCTGTCCATGCCAACCAGATATCCCAACCCAATCTAGTCCCACCTGCCAGCACCCAGCCCATATCTCTCCAAACCCTTCCTATTCATATACCCATCCAAATGCTTCTTAAATGTTGCAATTGTACCACCCTCCACAACTTCCTCTGGCAGCTCATTCCATACACGTACCACCCTCTGA
>NC_057718.1:49975014-49988001 GCF_004010195.1 Chiloscyllium plagiosum
CACATGAATTCAAAAACAGCAAAGGCAGTAACTGTGCAGGTTCTCTCTCTCTCTCTCTCTCTCTCTCTGTCTATCTCCTGCAGTGTCCTCACCATGTGCTTCCTTTGTCTGTTCTTCTCCCTTTTAAAACTGCTGTTGTTTTGACTTTTTTTTTTCCAAAGTTCCAAACCAATGCAACAGCATATAAAACAGTAATTGCTGCTCCTGGAATTTGAGGAAATCACCTCCAGCATCTAAAATACCTCAAAAAAAGGAGCAGCTCTTACAGCCAGAAACTTTTCCTGTCCTCCATCTTGGATTATCCAGAATCCTATCTTGTGAGGTCTTCAGTTTTGTTTTAAAAGTTAGAACAATAGAAGGAGCATGAATGGGTGTAGACATGCTCCCACAGAACCGGGATGTTTAGTTTTAGCTTTCAGCAGTTGCTGGGGTCTTGAAGCTGGATGTGGAAACTTTTATCTCTCTCTGTTACAGCTAAAAGCTGGAATTCTCTTCCTACTGCTAGAACTGCATGTAAGGCAATTTATTTTAATGCATTTGTCTTTACCAAGGGGATGCTTATGGGATGTTACTATATTGGAACAGATGCTGTTTAGTTATTTAATAATCTATTAATCTGTTATGTTTTCCAGTACATTTAAGTTATTCCAATTCTTCTTTCTTTCGTTTGTATTTTAACTGGAGAAGAAGAATAAAGTGTTTTGCTTAAAGCTGAGCAGTGCAACTAAATTACATGTAATACATAGCATCTTACACCTGACTTTAATCAAAACAAAAATTGAGTCTAGGCTATCCTCTTGATATACTTGAAGAGGGTTTGGCCTGGTCCATAACAGGATGGGCACCTGTCACCTAGAGCACTAATGGTTCGAGTGATGGATAATTCGGACTGTCCTCATCTCCAAGCTGACTCTAAGGTTGCTGGACCTGATTCTCCAAGGCAGCCACAGACATGACCTTGGAGGCCGAAGGAGGCAGCAAGGTCCCATTGCGTTGCTGCAATCTTGCAGCTTTTAGGTCAGGGTTGCTCAGTAACCCTGGCAAGCTTGCCTTTGGCTCTCATTTCTAATTGTACATGTCGATGAAATCCTGAATTGTTGACAGTACAGAGTCATCTCTTGCCTCAGCCTCAACAGGTGCCAAACCTCCTGCTGTCTTTTGAGTGTTAGTGACCTGGAGCATTTCACTCTCAGCCAACTGTGAAGACATGGCAGCGATGACCTCTCCAGGATTTGCCCTTTACTCTAATCCAGCTAAAATACCCATCGAGGTATCAGGATCTGATTAGGTGGGGTGGGGTGGGGGGGTTTGCCGTGGGAGGTGTTGCAGGAGCCAATCATGTCATTGCATCCCCTGAAGCAAACCTACTCTCTTTCTCAGAAGTGGGTGATGGAGCATTCTATGGCATCACCCTTTTGACCACATGGTGATACCACTGGCATCTGCATGGAGACAAATCACTGAATATATGGCAGACAACTGCTTGAGGTTTCAACATGATAATAGTATCTTTCATAGTGGATTAATGGGAGAATAAAACAGCTAATGATAATGCTTTAACCTTGGTTGATATGGCATGGATGTTTCATTATCACCACAGGACAGGTCCCAGTCCTCATTGGGAGGAAAAAGATCTCCTTCTCATACAGTTGAGAAGACAAACTTTGGACAACCCGCCACCTTGGGCTGTTTTCTGCTGGAATGAGACAAAGGGATGGATTGAGTGTATTGGAAACAGGTGGTAATGTTGATGCAGGTGAGAAAAAGGTGATGAGGTATCCCAAGTGAATAGTTAGGCATGTAGAGGGCATTCAGGGCTAATAGAATGGGGTTTGGGCTGGAGACTGTGAATGAGGGTGATTGTTGCATGCAATATTGGGAGTGGTGAAGCATTGGAAGGCAGGGTCGGTAGCAGAGTAAGTTTGAGGTGTCAGAGAGAAGTTAATGGCACTTGGCCTCGTGAAACAGGAAACCATTAATCTTTTGCAGCAATGCTGGGTATTTCTCCAGATGGCTGATACCCCACTGATCCAGGTAGAAGCCTTGGAGCAGGCTCACATGGTCTGATGCTGTGGTTTTCTGTTTTGGAGGAGGGTGGGAAAGAGTACAGCCTTCCTTTATACCATCCTGTCCACCGGAACCTTTGGGTCCCTGTCTGTTAAGCAGACACCAATTTCCAGCATCACCAGCGAGAGTGGGACTTTTGATAAATGGAATCGGCCTCTCGGTAGTAATGTTAATTGGAGATGTTAGAAGCAGCAATGACATGGCCCCTTCCAGCATTCGGGGGCAGCAGCGGCAAAGTGCCTTGTGGTGATTGGAGAAGGCAGTGGCATCGTTAGCAGCAACAAGAACATGGCTCCTCCTGGTGATCGCAGGCTAACATAGACTCCAGGCCATGGCTGTGCCCAGGTGACTGTATTGAGGGCAAAGCTATCTAATATCAAGGGGTAAGACTTTGGAATTTAAGATCAGGCGTTTTCTGACCTTTTGGCTTTTTAAAAATGTTTTTATTGTTATTCTGGTTTTGTCACCAAGATGGTGCCGGAGAAGAATATCTTTGTACACTTCTTACTGTACTCACATGAATGTGAGTTCACATGACAATAAAATCTAATTCAAAATCTAATTTTAATTCTGAAAATTCTACATTGTACTTCCAACAACAGCAAGTGAAAGAATTGGGCTAACATCAAACTTATGATGCACTATGTGGCATGGTGCCCACTTAATGAGGCAGGTTAGGAACGACAGTACAAGAAAACTCTTTGGACCTCATGGAGGCGGAGGAAGACCTTGTTGAAATTTGATGAAAATGACACTTAGTCAATTTCTAGTTAGATTCGAATCCCTTTAGCATTGATTCTTGACCCAAATGAATTCATCTTCATATTTTGCTTTGTTCTAGCAAGGATAGTAGATTCCCTCTGTCGCACTGCTACATCTGTAGGCGCTTCATGTTTTTTTTAAATTACAGTCATTGATACTCACTTCTAACCTTGCATAACCTAATGTTCAGTGGATGATGCGCCTTTCAATGTTTGTCAAAAGGGTTAAAAGTAGAACAATACTTGTAACACAAGAGGAATAATACAATTCAGGATATTTGCTGGAGGTTAGTGCATAACTACTTCAGTGTTTCAGAGAAATTTGATTTTGCACATTACTATAGATTCCATTTCTTGTCCTATTTGCATCTAATTTACACTTTAGCCTTTCAATTTATGAGCAGTCAGACTCGGGCTGCAACTTAATCATTAAATCTATCCCATTTGCATAAATACTGTTATTGGCAAAAAAACCCCTGACATTTTGCTGTCAAGAAAATATTTATGGACAACACTTTTCATCTTATTTTCTTTCAAATATCATTTGTTTGTTAGTTGTTTTATGATTTGTTACTGATCCACAGATTAGACATTCTGGCAACTTTGATTTAATGTCATACCCTACAGTTTGAAGATTTATTAAACAGTTCAGATTTTGATTATTTTCCACAGGAATGCACATGTGGTAATGATATCATAAGTAAAATGAACTCAGAAGGTTTACACCCACGTTTATATCACTGCAGGTGCCGAATGGCAAGTTATTTTGGCTGCTTGCAGGAACAGCAAATGTTTTTATACACAATGATCTCAGTATTAGTTATCTCACCAAATTCAGCAAAATCTTAACAGACAGATTAATTTTCTGCGGTGACTTAACAATTTGTCCTGAATATCTCCTGCTAATGGAAGTTATATTTCTTTTATGAAAAGGCAATAGGGATTGCCAGAAGAAAAACAAGTTGAGAACCTCTGGTGAAAGCCTGATGCCAAAAAGAAACATTTTTTTTCTACATCTATACAATTAATAAATACCTGGCTGATTATACTTATTTGCTGAGAACACAACAGTCATCTTCCCATGGTGATTGGATGCCTCATGGAGTTGAATGTGATATGTTACCATGGTAGAATGCTGACTAATAAACAGAAAGCACAGTCTGGATAAATGGATCATTTTCAATTTGACAAACTGTAATTAGTGGGGTTGTTGTGAACACTGAATTTTATGCCATGTTTTGAAATGTATTTTTAATTCAAAAGGAAAACAGAGGATTTCAGATAAAAGGAAATCTCTGCTCAAAGAGGTACCCAGATAATCTGGTGACCATTGGAAGAAAAGCTCAAAAAAAACCTGTACTATTGTGATGGCATTTGAAGCAGAGGCAGAAACAGGAAGGCAAATCTGTAAATACTTCAAAATATTTGGAAAATATAGTTTCTAAACAAGTATTTTTAAGCAAGTTTTATGTGTGACCATGTGCTCCTTGACTTGAAATCAGTACCAACAGAAATAAAGTTAAAACACGTAGACTCTGTGATCGGCAAAAATAAATAAGAGAGGGGTCACGTGGAGAGAGAGAAGGTGATCAGCAAGTCAAGAGGACAGTTGAACAGTTGAAAATTACATCCTGCAGGACTGTTGTTGCTACTTCTTTCACTTCTTGATGATAAAACACCCAAAAGTGGCCATACCAATCCAAAGTTAAGATCATTATGATAAATCTACATGATCACATATGCTGGGATGCTGAGCATTGAGAAGGATACAGAAATAAATGCATTATTTTGTGGAAGATTGCATAGCTGGAAACCTGTTTACATAGAAACTGCTGCCTGCAGAGAATCCTTACAGTGTGGAAACAGGCCATTTGGCCCAAAAAGTCCACAATGACCCTCCAAAGAATATCCCGCCCAGATCCATTCCCCAACCTCTATTACCCTACATTTCACCTGACGTATGCACCTAGCCTGCACATCCCCGAACACTATGGGCAATTTAGCATGGCCAATTTACCTAAGCTGCACATCTTTTGATTGTGGGAGGAAACAGGAGCACCCAGAAGAAACCCACACAGACAAGAAGAGAATGTGCAAACTCCACACAGACAGTCAACCAAGACTGGAATTGAACCCGGGTCCCTGGCACTATCAGGCAACAATGCTAACTACTGAGCCACCGTGTCATCCTTGAGTCCTTGCAAGAGAGGAAGATCAGAAGGTTGTGGCTGAAACTGGGACCAAACAGGCAAAATGGACTGCTTGAAAATCAAGGAGTCAGTCTCCGCTTTATCCAGGTTTTGTCCAAATGTAATTAATAGCTTGTATGAAACATGATTTGCTTGTTAATTTACTTTTATGTTGATTTTGATTCACATTAAAATTATAGCAAGAAAAGAAATCTTGCTTGAATATTTTCCAATTTTTTTTCTTTGGTTTATGAAGCCACATGGGAACCATAACAGGTTCAGTATGGATAAATTTGGTGCCTTAACTATTGACAATGTTCATTAATTTCTTGGATGAAGGTCACAGTCCATTCTAGTCAAAATTGTTGACAATGGAAATAAATAGAAAAGCAAGTTGTGAGGACAAAAATTGACTGCAGAAGGTTATTGATAGGTTAAGTAAGTGGGCATAACTTTGGCAAATAGAATTTAATGTGGGAAAATATGGGGCAATCTATTGGGTGAAAAGAATAGAAAAGCAGAATATCATTTAAGTAAAGTGAGTGTGTCCTTGCACATGGCCTCAAAATGTTAATATGAAGTACAGCAAATAGAAGATTAACATTTATTGCAAGGGAATGGAGTATAAAAGGGATATTTTGTTAGAACTGGATAGACATTAGTTAGATCGCATAAAGAGTACATTGTTAAATTTTCATTTCCTTAATGAAAGATGCACTTGCTGGGATGGGAGGTTGTCTTATGAAAAATGGTTGTGCAAGTTAGAACTGTACTTATTTGAATTTAGAAGCATGAGGGGCTATCTTACTTAACCATATAAAATTCCAAGGGGCTTGACAGTATCGGTGCACAGTGAGGATGTTTCCCCTCATTGGTGAATTTAGAAATAGCGGGCACATTTTAAAAATACAGGCAGTTCTTCCAGAATGCTTTCCAGTGGGACCCCACACTATCCAAAAATCATGCAATACAGACAGCACTTCAAGTGTTAGCAATCTAATCACGTTACAGCCAACACACACTTAAAACGTTCACGCTTTAGAAATAGCATTCCCTATTCACCGAAATACATTACAACCAATTCACATTAATGAAGGATGTGTAATAGCAGAACTGCCTATAGGAGGTCTCATACTAAAGCTGAAAGTGAGGGTAACTTTGAATCACGATGACTCATTAATCTTTGAAATTCTTTTTCACAGAAAGCGCTGAAAGTAGAATCATTGAATGTCTTCAAAGCTTGGTTTGATATGTTTTTGACATATTATAGTCAAAGACTACGGAGAATGAGGTGCAGGAAATACCGAGGCGAGGAGAGAGAGTTAAATCGAAGCCAGAATCTGATCAGCCATGATCTTATTGAATGGCAGAGTCGACTGAAAATGTCAATTTTTTTTTTTTCTTTTTTAACTTTACTCTTCTCCTCTCTTGAACATCACATTCCTTGAGACGACAGAGACGTGCCAGGATAAGAAGAACTGCAAACCTGGAAGGTAGCGATCTTCAATGGTATTTGCTACATGCATCAGTGAACTGTTGAGTTCTGCAAGGGATGGTTCCATGTACACTAGTTCCCTCCCCACTGACTATTCCTGCTTTCAGACACAAGCAACTCTTCAATAAAGTAAAAATAAGTCTCTGTGGCAAAATCAGGCACAATCACTTGGCTTTGAATGAGGTGATGCAAATGACAAAACCACGCACAGTCCCATTGACCCTGCAAAGTTCTCCTCCCTATCACCTGGTAAAGTCCATCAAAATTAGATAGCTGAGTGGCTGACTGATCAAGCATCAGCAGGACATAAAAATATTCACAGAACCATACCATGCAGGCAATGTTCAAAGCTCTATCATACCAACCCTGAGTATGACCTGTGCCACCATCAGAGGAGGTGAAGATGATGAAGGATTGTCAGAGGAGCACAGTATCATCACTAGAAAGACCTCTTGGAACTCACATCACAAAAGTATTGTGGGTGTATCTATAATACAGAGTTTCAAAAGTATAGCTCACTGTCACTTTCTCAAGAGCATTCAGAGACAGGCATTAAATACGGTACTTGCCAGAGGTGCTTACATCCTTTGAGCATACTGTTAAAGTGAGGGTCTTAGTTAGGAAGACACCCATAAGATGGTGTGTCTTCTACCTTATTATCACCCCAGCTTTATTTCCAGGAGATGCTGAATTGAAGTGACTTAGCTCCCATTCCAGGAGAAAGTGAAGACTGCAGATGCTGGAGATCCAAATCTAGAGTGTGGTGCTGGAAAAGCACAGCAGATCAGGCTGCTCCAAGGAGCAGAAGAATCGACATTTCAGGCGTAAGCCCTTCATCAGACATATCTCCCATCCCACCTTCATTAGAGCAAGAGCCTACAAATTCCCATTTGGGTTTTAATACAGACCCAGCAACTGTCCAAGAGAAAGATAATTAATCTAGATATCAATACTGGTGAAAAGAAATAACACACTGTTTCTTTTGAAACATTTTATACTTTAAAAATATTTTATTAACTGCCCCGTTTGGCTTTCATCTCCAGTATTTGAACAGGACACTGTTCTAACTTTCCCCTTGGGATATGATCTTTGAATCACCTGCTTCTATTATAGTAATGACCACATACCCAAGGTTGGTAATGGTGTCTACATCTTTGGATATGAGTAGAGCTAGAAGTCTTGCTCAAAACATAAAAGTCAGAAAGAGTTTTTTTAATGGCAGAAAAAATAATAATTTGCACAAAATTATGCCATATTCCATATTTTGAGATCATAATGATTCTTTGTGATTATTTTTGCGTAATTCAGGAGGTATTAAGGCACTGAGTCATCAAAAGGCATTTCAGCATTTGTAAATTCATGGAAGTGATCATGAAAGCTCAGAATGGGAGACTGATTAGCGAGGCTAGATCTCATGGAATACAGGGAGAACTAGCCATTTGGATACAGAACTATCTCGAAGGTAGAAGGCAGAGGGTGATGTTGGAAGGTTGCTTTTCAGACTGGAGGCCTGTGACCAGTGGTGTGCCACAAGGATCGGTGCTGGGTGCACTGCTGTTTGGCATTTGTATAAATGATTTGGATGTAAACATAGGATGTGAACATCTGCTCAGTAAGTTTGCAGATGGTGCAAAAATTGGAGGTTTAGTGGATGGCGAAGAAGGTTACCTCAGAATACAACAGGATCTTGATCAGATGGGCCAATGTGCTGAGGTGTGGCAGGTGCAGTCTAATTTAGATAAATGCAAGGTGCTGCGTTTTGGGAAAGCAAATCAGAGCAGGACTTAAACACTTAATGGTAAGGTCCTGGGGTGTGTTGCTGTACAAAGAGACCTTGGATTGCAGGTTAATAGTTTCTTGAAAGTAGAGTCACAGGTAGATAGGATAGTGAAGAAGGCATTTGGTATGCTTTCCTTTGTTGGTCAGAATATTGAGTACAGGAGTTAGGAGGTCATGTTGTGGCTGTACATTGGAAGGATGTTGTGAAACTTGAGAGGGTTGAGAAAAGATTTACAAACATGTTGCCAGGGTTGAAGGATTTGAGCTATAGGGAGAGGCTGAATAGGCTAGGGCTGTTTTCCCTGGAGCGTCAGAGGCTGAGGGGTGACCTTATAGAGGTTTATAAAATCATGAGAGGCATGAATAGGATAAACAGACAAGGTCTTTTCCCTGGGGTCAGGGAGTCCAGAACTAGCAGGCATAGGTTTAGGGTGAGAGGGGAAAGATATAAAAGGAAACCAAGAGGCAACATTTTCATGAAGGGGGTGGTGCATGTATAGAATGAGCTGTCAGAAGAAGTGGTGGAGGTTGGTACAATTACAGCATTTAAAAGGCATCTGGATGGGTATATGAATAGGAAGGGTTTAGAGGGATATGGGGCAAGTGACTAGATTAGGTTAGGATATCTGTTCATTATGGATGAGTTGGTCCAAAGGGTCTGTTTCCGTGCTGTACATCTCTATGACTCAATGACTCTAAGTGATCATTACAGCTCAGAAGTGATCAATGTGTTGAGGAGTTTTCACTTGCACTCATAGGCATACTTTAGTGATCCAAAAGCATTCACTAGACAGGCAGCTTCATTTCTTCCTCTTTCAGCCTAACTTGCTGCTTGTCAATCTATCTCTCCCTCTTTGCACCCCCTTATGTTCCCTTATAGCCGACTACTCCGCCTTCCAATCTCCTTTGCAAACTTGACTTCTCTTCTGCTTCCATCTGACCAATTGCAGCTGTACTCTCTCCATTTGTAGCCGCTCCCACTTAGCCTCCCCATGCTTAATTCACCGCACCAACACATTGATTCACCTCTCCCATTCTTGTTCAGCTTTGCTGATCTCCCCACTTCAGGCCATTACCTCCAGTGCTCTGCTCCTCAGGTCTCATTCACCATCATTGCTCTTGCCTTTGACTCTCACTCACTATGACTTTCCAGCCCTCAATCTGACTCAACAACACTATTTACTGTCCCTCTTCTTGTTTCTCCTCCCATCACAAGTTATTTCTCATTTGTTGATGATTGGATGATTTATGTGCCTATCAACAGCAAGTGCAGAATAGCACCAACCTATGATTACAGTTTCTCTGAGAACCTGGCAGTTCCATTTATGGCAGTAACTTTTCTGATAGATCATGCCTCAAATTGAAATTTCAAGGGTTTTTGGTGGGCCTTATGTGGTCAATTTAGGGTGTCCCCTGTATTTTAGATGCTGAACCCAATGTTTGACACATAACTGTTTTAATATAATTCTTCTCTTATTGCTATCCTCAAAAATACTGGAAAAAGTAATAACAAAAAAAAACTTTACACTGTGTGAAATCATCATTTTTCCTCATTAATCAGCTCAGTGATTGTTTTTGTTGTCAGTTGAACCTCTCTTACTGCTTTGAAAGCAACTCAATGATGCAGTATAGTCATTGAGTTGCTGCTTGAGCTGGATAAGATTTAATTTGATGCCATTTTATCAATGCTGATGTCAGCTGATTCCCACTTGATTACATGGGATGTCCGATGGTTGAATGATCACTTTTGAACACACGCAGAGAATCACATGAATGCATAGGATGCCAGTTGAATGCAAATGATATCAATAATTTCTGATAGAGCACATTTCTACTGGCAGATTCTACTAGCATTCAGAAAGTAGGAACAGACATTTGAGGAATTTTATTTTAGAAAGTGCAGGAATTTTAAAGGCAAACCTGTTATGCTTTAAATACTTGAATCAAATGAAAAGCTCTCCCTCTAAAGTAAGCACTGTTGAGAGGTTTTGGCACTCACTTTAACTTTAATTGTAAGACAGAAATTAATAAATTACACACTGAGTTGAGGGAACTAATCTAAAAGTTTACTAGCCCTGATTATTTACTGGACTCATTCCAGTTGCAAATATGTTTTACAGAATCTAATTGTTCTTCACGAAAAAAAAACGTATAAATGCAGTAGCTTTTCAGTCAATCCAATTTGGGATGCCAGCTTGTGATACCTTGACTGAGCACAGGTCCCACATTCTGATCTATTGATTGAAGTTGTCCTCTGTTATCAGTCTACCTTCTTGTGCACTAAAGCCTAAAAATGACCATTTATTTAGCCTTGCTAACCATCGCTCTGCATGTCTGATCAGGTATATCCTGAGCGCTGACTGGTTAGTGTATGAACAGTTCGTAGTTAAATTTTGATTGGCTTGGTGATATCTACCCATTTCCTGGTAGATTTCTTTAAAAATAATGGTCACTTTAGTGACATCACTTCCTACGCTTGATCATTTTTTGACGTGACAATCAATTGGTAAGACCACCTCTTTTGCAACAGTTTGTTCCTCTTAGCTAACCAACTCCAGAGATCTTTATCAAATGGTAATCAACTGACATCAGCAGTGATAAAATGGCATCAAATTAAATCTTATCTAGTTCAAGCAGCAACTCAATGACTATTCTGCATCATTCAGTTGCTTTCAAAACAGTAAGAGAGACAACAAAAGCAATCACTGAGCTTATTAATGATGAAAAATAATTTCTCGCAGAGTAAAGATTTTTTTTATTGGGAACCAACTTGGCACTATGAACAATATATGCATATTTTTGACTATGTAGTGTTATCCCCTAGTGATTTCTTATCATACCAAATACCCCAACTAATACATCTGAATGATCTCCAGAACCTATCAATTTTCTTTAACTACAAGAACCGTGCATAACTCCACAAAAACTCTCTCACTGAAGACAAGTTAAAGCTCAAAATAACTTATGAAACTAGTATATATAGGGTCATTACATATTATAATTTACAATGAGAATCAGACAGTGCTGTCCAAAATCTTACCCTAAAACTTTTTACAAGCCAAATTACTTCAAGGTTTCATTGTCCACCTTCTTCCATATCCATACAGTCAATAAGGATAATATAAATGCAACCAGCTTCCAGACTCCTACAAATACATTTGCTTTGGCGTAGAGCTGAAAGAAAAACCTTCACAACACCAGTGAAGCAGTGTAATAGTTAGGTAAAAACAATGACTGCAGATGCTGGAAACCAGATTCTGGATTAGTGGAAGAGCACAGCAGTTCAGGCAGCATCCGAGGAGCAGTAAAATTGACGTTTTGGGCAAAAGCCCTTCATCAGGAATACCAGTAATAGTTATGTTATGAAGTGAATCAAATGCTGGCCCTTTTATTGCTGTTATTTCTACTTGCCTTAAAATAGTAAATGGATATTTGTTTTATCAAAGCTGATGCATTTTTATTAAAATATTCTGATTCATTTATTCAGTTGTCAGCCTAAGGTGGGTACATTCTACTTTTGCAAGGTCTTTATCCATGTTCCTTTCAGATATTTCCAAAGGTCTTAAATTTGTTTATTTTTCAAATACTACAATCTTTCCCTTTGTGTTGTTTGTCTTATCGCTGAGATTAGATTACTAATTTCCTCAGAATGCCATTCCACACTGCCAAGCTTTATTTTCCTGTGTGCTGGTCATCTCTGTCAACTTTAAGTAATGTCTTTGATTTGCTCATGAAAGGATTTGATTCTTCCCCTGAGGTCTATTATGTCAGCAGCAGTTTTGCCTGTTATTTTTACGTTGATTGTACTCATTAGTTAGAAAGGTCAATTACTGGCTTTGTTTTCATTTTATCGAAACACAACACATAAACTTGGATATGGAAACTGTATCTTGTCACCAAACTATTGGGACAGTTTGGCCAAAATTCTAGTTTTGCCATATGCAAAGTTAATGTCAAGATTAAAATTCACTTTGTTAAAAATTTCTTGCCTTTTATCACATCTCTATAACGGCTAGTTTCTAATAGACAATGTGTGCCATTCTTTTATTCACTTGTTGGACCTGGGCATTGTTAGCTGGATTTATTCTCCATCACTAGTTGCCCTTGGGAACGTGATGGTGAACTGCCGTCCATGTCCCATAATGCTGTTTGGGAGAGAATTCTTGGACTTTGGCACAGCAACAGTGAAGGAAAATTGATCTATTTCCAAGTTAGGAATGGTGAGTGGCTTGGAGGGGAACTTTCAGGTGGTGGTATTCTCATGTTTCAGCTGCCCTTGTCCTTTTTGATAGAAGTGGTTGTGGATTTGAAAGGTGCTGTCTAAGGATCTTTGTTTAATTTCTGCAAAGCATCATGTAAATAATATACAGTGTTGCTACTGGATCTCAGTAGTGGAAGGACTGGATGCCTTGGATGCCATTGTCACTCAAGCAGGCTGCTTTATCCTAGATGGTGAAAGTGAGGACTGCAGATGCTGGAGATCAGAGCTGAAAACGTGTTGCTGGAAAAGCGCAGCAGATCAGGCAGCATCCAAGGAGCAGGAGAATCCATGTTTCGGGCATGAGCCCTTCTTCAGGAATGAGGAAAGTGTGCCTAGCAGGCTAAGATAAAAGGTAGGGAGGAGGTACTTGGGGGAGGGGCGTTGGAAATGCGACAGGTGGAAGGAGGTTAAGGTGAGGGTGATAGGCCGGAGTGG
>NC_057718.1:49992574-50049447 GCF_004010195.1 Chiloscyllium plagiosum
ACTCCGACCTATCACCCTCACCTTGACCTCTTTCCACCTATCACATTTCCAACGCCCCTCCTCCAAGCCCCTCCTCCCTACCTTTTATCTTAGCCTGCTGGACACACTTTCCTCATTTCTGAAGAACAGCTCATGTTCGAAAGGTCGATTCTCCTGCTCCTTGGATGCTGCCTGACCTGCTGCGCTTCTCCAGCAACACGTTTTCAGCTCTTATCCTAGATGGTGTCAAGTTTCTTGAGTGTTGTTTGAGCTGCACTTATTCAGGTAACTGAATATTTTTTGACTTGTGCCTTGTAGATTGTAGATGGTGGTCAGACTTTGGGGAGTCAGAATGTGAGTCACTCACTGCGACATTCCCAGCATTTGACCAGCTGTTGTAGCCACTCTTTTTATATGGTAAGTCCAGTTGATTTACAAGTCAATGGTAAACACAGGGATGTTGATAGTGGGAGATTCCATGATTGTAACACCATTGAATGTCAAGGGATAGTGGTTAGATTGTCTCTTTTTGAAGATGGTCATTGTCTGGCATTTGTGCGTTGAGAATCTTACTTACCATTTTTCAGCCTAATTCTGGATATTGTCCGGGTCTTGTTGCATTTGAGCATGAACTGCTTCAGTATCTGAGGAGTCACAGATTGTGCTGAACAATGCATAAGCACAATCTAATCTTATGATGAAGGGAGGTCATTGATAAAGCAGCTGAAGATAGTTGGATCTGGAAAACTACCCTGAGGAGCACCTGCAGTGATACCCTGGAGCTGATATGATTGAACTCCAACAACCACGACCATCTTCCTATGTGACAGGCTTGACTCCAACCAGTGGAGAATTTGCTCTTGACTCCCTATGATTCCAGTTTTGCTCGGGCTCCTTGATGCTCTTGGTCAAATATGGCTTTGATGTCATGTGCTTATGTGAATTGTGAGCAAAAATTAATACTTTACTCCTGAATGTAAAACTCTAAATTTGACTCATGGTTGAGAAAATGGCTCCAGCATTTGGTCTCAAATTGTAATTCAAATCAATGATTATAATCACATGATATAAAGTTTATAGTCTGGACTTCATACCTCCTTCACATTAGCGTTTATATTACTGCATGCCTTACATTGGAATGTTATAAACAAATGATGACTGTTGAATCATTCCTGATATAAATGTATTACTCCAGAGACCTTTAAACTAAATGGCCTTTAGATACAAATGGTATGAGTAGAGTCGACTGATTGCTAAATACTAATGTAGAGTGAAAACTTAACTTCTTTTCCCATTTTGTGTAACTATTTGCCCTGGTGATACACTCGTGGTTAAAGTTAATGACCTATAATGCCTCCCAACATTGGCATCCTTTGAATTTTTGTGCGTAAAATCCTAATTTTAACTTGAGGCGGCATAGGTGCAAAAGTGGTCAGTCATCCAACAACTGAACTCCCCCTGCCTCCCAGAGCATGAGGCAGAAGACATTTTTCAAGTTTTTGTTCTCTCAAAAATGTCCTGCAGCTTATTTTTGCCCTTTTTTGGGTGAGAATGATCTTGTGGATGGTCAGTAAAACCAGGAAATTCATACACTACAACAATACCACGGACAATCTTACCTCCAGCTTGGGAAAGCGAGCAGGGTGGAAGGGACAGATCACAAACAGGGTAAGAAATCTGGGTCAAACACGTCAGGTTTCCTGTTGGTGCAGAAAGAGCTCTCCTGTCTTTTCTGAGCCAAAAAGAATCTACAGAAATTTAAAGATTTAATAATGTTCCAAAGCTACTTGTTGACATTTGTCAGTTTAGCGCGGTGGCTCAGTGGATAGCTCTGCCGCTTCACAGTGCCAGGAACCCTGGGTTCAATTCCAGCTTTGGACAATTGTCTGTATAGAGTTTGCATATTCTCCCTGGGTCTGTGTGGGTCTCCAGTTTCTTCCCACAATCTACAAATGTGCAAGTTAGTTAAATTGACCATGGCCTGTAGACTAAGTGAATTAGCCATGGGAATTGCAGGTTTCAAAGGTAGGGTAGCAGGAAGTGTCTGGCTGGGATGCAGTTCAGAGGGATAGTGTGGACTTGATGGGCTGAATAGCCTGCTTCCACACTGTAGAGATTCTATGATCTTCTTTTATTCAATGACAGCTTTAATAATGACTGGGATACATAATTCTCACATCTTGAACTTAAAATGGCTTTGTGATTGGAACATTATTGTTCCCTTCCCAAACCCATGTTTCAGTACTTACTGGAATTACCTGCGTTCAGTGGAGTCTAGCTAAAGAACATGGATGATAAAATATCTCAAGGCACTAAGATTGCAGGAAAACAGTGAGCAGATTTTGCCCAGACTCCATTTATTCATTGAACTGATAGAGTAAAAACCCAACCAAAAATCAATGCAGTGATAACATTCATAACTATATGTAACATAAAAGAAGTTTTGAGTTTCTTTATCTTGCTACAATTCTGTGTCTCTGAAAACTGGCACTAGAAATCTCATTTCGCACTGCTTTATAGTAAGAGCTACATGTCACTGTGTTAATTTTATTTAGCAGTATCGTGACATCCATAATAGGACAAACAATGTAGCTTTATGCGTTGGAAGCATTTGGGAAATGACAGAAATTGTATTTCAATTTGTGCTGGTTATATGACAGTTCACGTTTTCACAGAAATGTATCAACGTAATTACAAATGTAACACCTTCCATGAACTGTACAGTGAAGTAGTAGAATAGAATACAATGGTTCATTTATTTTCTTGGCTCTAAGATGCCCTTGATGTATTTCAGAGAGTTAAACCTGTTGCTGTTTTATTAATTCAAAAGAAAATGGACTATCACCAAAAATATGGAATTTTATTCAGAATGTCTACTCCTGAGCTGTGAGCAACCTGACTTTGAAACACCAAAAATGACTTCACAGAGCTACATTGAAATAACTCCCAAGTTTATTAAACAAATGCAAAAACTTTTTAAAGCATAAACATTTTTAAAATAGATACATTTTGCATCAATGAAAATGCCCTGAACCTGTAGACCCTTGTTTACAATGATATGAAAGTCACATTTCTCATCATTCCATTTGGAGTGAGGCCAGCTTTAAGTGTGCTGTTGAATTGGGATGAAATTATTTTTAACCCAGATTTCTCATAAAGAAGAATTTATGTTAATATACTTTGGATAGTTTAATTATATTCTGAAGACCTTCTTAATGCTATTATTAATTATTATTAATTAAATCATTATTAATCTCTTTAATTGCTTTTCAAAGATAGGAATGCTACATACTGAGAGTAATTATAGCAGAAACCATGCAAAATCCAATCACACATGTCTTAAAAAAGGACATAAGTATTTTACTGTTTGTGAACCAACATCTTAAGTAGGCTTTGTAAAAACGATATGCTGCACTATAATTAAGCATTAATTTCCCTCTTGTCATTGATTGATATTCAATCATGCATACATACATAATCCCTCCCAGTAACCATCACTACCCTTCGTGTACTTCAGGTATCAGCCTTTGCTCATCCAGTACAGGCCAAATTGAGTCCGAAAGGTTTGGGTTCATGCTCTAAAGGCTGGAGTAAATAATCCTGGGCTGTGCTGTGGCAGTGCTACACTGTCAGTCTCAATGAGGTGGTACACCAAGGACTCATTTGCTCTTTCAGGTGGCTGTAAAGCATCTCACATCATTTATTTTAGAAAACAGACTAAGACAAAATCCTGACTGCCCTGACCAACATAAGTTCCAAGTAGCCCTCAAGCATTCCACTCAATGAAAGCAACTTCAATCTGTTGCAAAAAGTGTCTTCCTGCAACAAATAAAGGACATCTAAAATTCTTTTACTTTTATTTTGTTTAAGTGCCATTTCATCCCTTCTCTGTGCTTCCTTTTAGTGCCAAAGTGTGAGATGTGACTCCCTGAACCTCATCATGTACCCCCACAGAGTGACAGGCGTGAGAGAGTTGCTGTGTTTTGGGAGGAGCTTCCTGAAACTAAGGTAACTGCCCTGATCCATCAATGAGTCCCTGTGTGCTGAACTGAATTTCTGACACATTGGCACTCCCTGATCCTCCTGACTTACTGTCACATCTGAACAATCTGGTATTGAAATATGCATATGGCACTGTCCTGAGAGGTAGCATCCTTAGGCAGAATTTCCATTACTCCCAGGAATCGAGGACGGAAATGCTTTCAGGAGAAGGTGCAACATTCTCCTCGATGATCATTCCAAAAGTTTTCTGGTATTTGCCACCTCTACCTGAATGCAGTGCTAGTTAAGGGTTGTTTCAGGAGTTCACTGCCATGGGTCATCCTTGTCTTGGATCTATCTAGTATTTAGTGGCACAGGATACATCATTGTAGTATATGTACAACCCCTATGTTCCAGCGGCTGATGTCCTCACCTTCCTGGGAAGGTACGTCCAAGTTGAGGGAGAAGCCGCCGATGTGATCGACCCCTTTGGGATCTGGACCAGTAAGCGGCAGGTCAGGGTGACTCTGAGGGTCAATGGCAATGGGAACATTCTTCACCCATCCTCAAGCCTCGCAATTGGAGGGAACAGAGGCTACCTGACATATGCAGGGCAGCCGAAAGTGTGCCGAACCTACGGGAAGTCGGGACACGTGGCGGTGGACTGCAAGGGGACCATCTGCAGGAACTGCAAACAGGAGGGTCACCTGACTAAGGACTGTCAGGAAGAAAAGAGCTGCAACCTGTGCGGAGAGGCGGGCCACATGTACAAGACCTGCCCAAGACGGGGGGCCCCACTTACGCACAGATGGCTGGAGGTGGCAATGTGAGCCGTGGACCCCCAAAGAACAGTAATGTGCACCCAGACAGCAGGGAAACAGAGTCTGGTGGCACCCAGAAAGAAGAACAGGCTGGAGTGGAGGAGGTGGCAACCAGCGGAGAGACACAGCAGCTGATCCTAGCTCTCGCTGGGCAGATGGAAGCATTGGATGAGGAGGTAATCGAGCAGACAGGTAACTGAGAGCTGTGATCCTCTGACAGTCCCATTGTCAGACACAGAACTGGACGGTGCGGACCCTTGCCTCGGCTCAATGACTCCAGAGCGGGTAAATAACCACAGTGAGGGCTTGGATAGCTACCTCAGCCCAGCGAGGGTCCAGCAGTTCGTGCTCACCATGGGGATGCAGACAGCTTCCCCAGAGACAGGACAGTCAAATGGACAACGGTAACCCCATACACTGGGATTAAAAAAGGTTCATTTGCTATAGTATAACAGGGCACCCACTCAGTAGGTGGGTCCTGCTGAAGCCACAGCTAAATAATAAGAGACTGGATGGTTAATAAAGGGAACTGTAAATAGGATAACTGTAAATTCGAGTAATTCAATCTGTTCTTTGTAATGTTAAGACATACAATGTATATATCTATGAATGACATGACAAATTGTACAAGTACCAAAGATTTATTTCTATGAATAAAGTATATTTTGAAATGAAAAAAATACATCATTGTAGTCTATCTACAGAAATGGCACTGTTCTTAGATAACAGGAAGGCTTATTGCATGACAACAATAAGTACAACTACAGTTGCTGAGGTATATAAAGTTGCTGAGATATAATTACTAGAAGCTAAAGAAGCAGTTATCAATGCACCTGTTCCTTCCGAAAACTGCAGTCGAACCCTTTGTGTCCAGCCACCGATTTTGCATAACATCAGCTGAAGGGGTGGAGCCAATGTAACATGAACATTAACACCCTTAGAATTATCACATCATAAACCATGAGGAAGATGGTGGCATAGTGATGTCGTTGCTGGATTAATAATCCAGAGGCTCGGTTAAATTTTGAGGGACCATAATCACCACCACCGTCAAGTTCCCCATGAAGCCATTCACCGTCCTGAGTTGAAAATATATTGTCATTCCTTGAATGTCACTGGGTGAACATCTTAGATCTTTTCTCATAATGACTTTGTGAGCATATCTACAACAAACTGTGGAAAAGGAAATGGAAGATATAGAATGTAGGGAAATTGATGCTGACATCTTGAAAAATGTCCATATTACGGAGGAGGAAGTGCTGAATGTCTTGAAATGCAGAAAAGTGGATAAATCCCTAGGCCCTGATCAGGTGTACCCTAGAGCTCTGTGGGAAGCTTGGGAAGTGATTGCTGGGCCTCTTACTGAGATATTTGTATCATTGATAGTCGCAGGTGAGGTGCCAGAAGACTGGAGGTTGGTTAACGTGGTGCCACTGTTTAAGAAGGGTGGTAAGGACAAGCCAGGAAACTATAGATCAATGAGCCTGACATCGGCGGTGGGCAAGTTGTTGGAGGGAATCCTGAGGGACAGGCTCTACATGTATTTGGAAAGGCAAGGACTAATTAGGGACAGTCAACATGGATTTGTGTGTGAGAAATCATGTCTCACAAACTTGATTGAGTTTGTTTGAAGAAGTAACAAAGAGGATTGATGAGGGCAGAGCAATAGGTGTGACTTTAGTAAGGCATTCGACAAGGTTCCCCATGGGAATCTGGTTAGCAAGATTAGATCTCATGGAATACAGGGAGAACTAGCCATTTAGATACAGAATTGGCTCACAGGGAGAACTAGCCATTTAGATACAGAATTGGCTCAAAGGTAGAAGACAGAGAGTGATGGTGGAGGGTTGCTTTTCAGACTGGAGGCCTGTGACCAGTGGAGTGCCACAAGGATCAGTGCTGGGTTCACTATTTTTCATCATTTATATAAATGATTTGGATGTGAGCATAAGAGGTACAGTTAGTAAGTTTACAGATGACATCACAATTGGAGGTGTCGTGGACAGTGATAGTTACCTTGGATTACAGTGGGTTGTTGATCAGATGGGCCAATGGGCTGAGTAGTGGCAGATGGAGTTTAAGTTAGATAAATGTGATGTGCTGCATTTTTGGGAAAGCAAATCTTTGTAGGACTTATACACTTAATGGCAAGGTCCTCAGGACTGTTGCTGAACAAAGAGACCTTGGAGTGCAGGTTCATAGCTCCTTGAAAGTGAAGTTACAGGTAGATAGGATAGTGAAGAAGACATTTGGAATGCTTTTCTTTATTGGTCAGTGTATTGAATACAGGATTTGGGAGGTCATGTTGCAGATGTATAGGACGTTGGTTAAGCCACTGTTGGAATATTGCGTGCAATTCTGGTCTCCTTCCTATCAGAAAGATGTTGTGAAACTTGAAAGGGTTCAGAAATGAGTTACAAGGATGTTTCCAGGGTTGGAGGAGTTGAACTATAGGGAGAGGTTGAACAGGCTGGGGCTGTTTTGCCTGGAGCGTCAGATGCTGAGGGGTGACCTTATAGAGGTTTATAAAATCACGAGGGGCAAAGATAGGAAAAATAGATAAAGTCTTCTCCCTGGTGTGGGGGAATCCAGAACAAGAGGGCATAGGTTTAGGGTGAGGGGGTGATAGATATAAAAGAGACCTGAGAAGAAACCTTTTCACACAGAGGGTGGTGCATGTATGGAATGAGCTGCCAGAGGAAGTGGTGGAAGCTAGTACAATAGCAACTTTTAAAATGCATCTAGATGGGTATATGAATAGGAAAGGTTTGGAAGGATATGGGCCGTGTGCTGGCAGGTGGGACACAATTGGGTTGGGATATCTGGTCTGCATGGATGAGTTGGATCGAAAGGTCTGTTTCCGTGCTGTACACCTCTATGACTCTATGACTATAAATGGAATGCAGGAGACCATGAAGCTCCCCATCACATTCTTAAGAGCAACTAGGAATGAACTAAAAATACTGGTCCAGCCACTGATGTCCACATCTCATGAATGTATTTAAAAAAAAACAATACTATGCTTCTGACAGCTATTCCACCTGGGTCTTGTAGACTTATCTCTGTAAGCTGTTGCTTCTGATGTTGTAACCATGATTACTGTGGTGACTGGGTAATTGGTCAGAGAGGTCAGTGACCTCAGCACTGAAATCAAACTTTAAATTCATTGAGATATCCAGTGACATGAACAAGTTCTGTGTATTCGAAACTTCAGGATCACTGATCTTCCTGGTAATTACATTAGTTTACTTTTCTAAAGTAGATTGCTAAACCATATTTAAGATGTTTATCTATGTAACTTCCATTTTTCCTTCAATTTTGTAACTGCATTTCATGTTTGAATTTGAGGCAATGCTGTACCTGTCGTCTCCTTCAATTATAAATCTTGTATTCTAAATGGTTATTCTCTGCCCTTAAATCTGCTGGAACTATATTATCGACTTTTACCATTTCTTCTCAATGTAGTGATTAATCTTATCATCATATTATTATCTTGAATCTGTATAATTTTGTCCTTGCTTTAAATCTGTGGATTCTTAAGAACAAATTCACAAATGTAGTTTTAAATCGAATGACTGTCGAGCTAGCCAGACTGTGTACCAGTATTTCCTTCATTTGCCATTTTAACACTCTATTTCTGTAAAATTGTGTTGATTTTTAAAATATCTATTTCTTTGTCATGTTTTTTCTCAGTATTACTTTTGGGTTTAGCCATCTTTTTCAAGAACTCAGCTCATAATGGTAGCTATCCACTTATGTTGTGCTGTCCCCACTGTCTGTAGCTAAAATGGAATTTTCCCATGTTTTCCTAGGGAAAATGTTCATTTTCCTGCCTTTTAGGTCTTAAAAAAACAAGCAATTCCTCTACATACATTTTAAAACAACACTCAGGTTGCAGCATTTATCAGTGTTTTGATAAAATAATTATAGCATAATTATCAAATCCTAGTCCTTTTTAATCTTTAACTTTTTCTCATTTTTGTCCTCCTAGACTCTTGAATTGCATTTCTGAAAATTTCTTTGCTTTCAGCTTAAAGAAATTCTGAGGTCTTCCTGATTCTGTAACCTCAGTCTAAATTTTGTTTTGTGTTTTTTTACTGTTTGTTGCTGATGGTGGTGATGCTCATTATGAAAGATAAGAACTATGGTGTCTTGTAGCACAGTGGTAGTATTCCAATCTATGGCCTAGAAAATCTGGGTTCAAATCATACCTACCCAAGATAGATGTCATAGCAAATCTGAGTAGGATGACTGAAAGAACTAACAAGGAATCCATGAGAAGGCTCACATGATGCAATGGTAGTGCACCTTCCTTTGAACAAGGAGGCCCGGATTCATTTTCCACCTGTCTAGTAGGCTGTGATCTCACCGACATTGTTTAGGCCCCTTTTAGAATACTGTACTAAATTCTGATATCCCTGCTATAGGAAGATGTTGTTAAACTTGAAAGGGTGCAGAAAAGATTTACAAGGATGCTGTTGGAGTTGGAAAGTTTGAACTATAAGGAGAGGCTAAATAGGCTGGGTTATTTTTCCTGCAGCATTGGAGGGGTGACCCTGTAGAGGTTTATAAAATCATGAAGGGAATGGATATGGTGAATAGTTAAGGTCTTTATCCCAAAGTAGGGGACTCCAAAACTAGAGGGCATGGGTTTAAGGTGAGAGGGGAAGGATTTAAAAGGGACGTAAGGGGCAACTTTTTGATGCAGAGGTGGTGCATTCATGGGAAGACCAATATAGAAACATAGAAAATAGGAGAAGGAAGAGGCCATTCGTCTCTTCCACTATTCATCACAATCTTGGCTAATGAAGTGGTGGAGGCTGGTACAAATACAATATTTGAAATTCATCTGGATGGGTACATGAATGGAAAGGGTTTAGAGGGATATGGGCCAAATTCTGGCAAATGTGTCTACATTAATTTAGGACATCTGGTCAGTATGGACAAGTTGGACCCAATGGTCTGTTTCCATACTCTACATCTCTATGACACCACTTCTGAACAGATGGATGAGGAAATATCTAAAAAGTGAGAACTCTCTTTTCCATGTCCTTCTTTTTCCTTTCTGGTGTTTGTGCTATTTTCACAAAGTCACACAACAGGAGGGTGGTGGGATCATGGCGTCTGTGTGGATCTTGACTTGCTAATAATTCTCGTAGTTGGGGAATCCTCTTTGTTACTTCTTCAAAAAACTCAATCAAGTTTGTGAGACCTTATTTCCCATGCACAAAGCCATGCTGACTATCCCAAATCAGTCCTTGCCTTTCCAAATACGTGTACATCCTGTCCCTCAGGATTCCCTCCAACAACATGTCCACCACCAACATCAGGCTCACTGGTCTATAGTTCCCAAGCTTGTCCTTATCACCCTTCTTAAACAATGGCACCACGTTCGCCAACCTCCAGTCTTCTGACACCTCACAGTGACTATCGATGATACAAATATCTCAGCAAGGGGCCCAGCAATCACTTCTCTAGCTTCTCACAGTGTTCTCGGGGAAACCTGATCAGGTCCTGGGGACTTATCCATCTTTATGCATTTCAAGACAGCCAGCAGTTTCTCCTCTGTAATATGGACATTTTGCAAGATGTCACCATCTCTTTCCCTACAGTCTATATCTTCCATATCCTTTTCCATAGTAAATTCTGATGCAAAATACTCATTTAGTATTTCCCCCATTTTCTGCTGCTCCACACAAAGGCCACCTTGTTGATCTTTGAGGAGCCCTATTGTCTCCCTCGTTAATCTTTTGTCCGTAATATATTTGTAAAAACACTTTGGATTCTCTTTAATTCTATTTGCCAAAGCTATCTCATGTCCCCTTTTTGACCTCCTGATTTGTCTCTTAAGTATACTCCTACTTCCTTTATACTCTTCTAAGGATTCACTTGATCTATCCTGTCTATACCTGACAAATGCTTCCTTCTTTTTCTTAACTAAACCTTCAATTTTGTTAGTCATCTAGCATTCCCTATACCTACCAGCCTTTCCTTTCACCCTAACAGGAATATACTTTCTCTGGATTCTCGTTATCTCATTTCTGAAGGCTTCCCATTTTCCAGCCGTCCCTTTACCGGCGAACATCTGCCCCCAATCACCTTTTCAAAATTTTTGCCTAATACCGTCAAAATTGGCCTTTCTCCAATTTAGAATTTCAACTTTTAGATCTGGTCTACCTTTTTCCATCACTATTTTAAATCTAATAGAATTATGGTCGCTGGCCCCAAAGTGCTCCCCCGCTGACACCTCAGTCACCTGCCCTGCCTTATTTCCCAAGAGTAGGTCAAGTTTTGCACCTTCTTTAGTGGGTACATCCACATACTGAATCAGAAAATTGTCTTGTACACACTTAACAAATTCCCCTCCATCTAAACCCTTAACACTATGGCCATCCCAGTCTATGTTTGGAACGTTAAAATCCCCTACCATAACCACCCTATTATTCTTACAGATGGCAGAGATCTCCTTACAAGTTTGTTTCTTAATTTCCCTCTGACTATTAGGGGGTCTGTAATTCCAGTAAGGTGATCATCCCTTTCTTATTTCTCAGTTCCAACAAAATAACTTCCCTGGGTGTATTTCAAGGAATATCCTCACTCAGCACAGCTGTAATGCTATCCCTTATCAAAAACGCCACTCCCCCTCCTCTCTTGCCTCCCTTTCTCTTCTTCCTGTAGCATTTGTATCCTGGAACATTAAGCTGCCAGTCCTGCCCATCCCTGAGCCATGTTTCTCTAATTGCTTTGATATCCCAGTCCCATGTTCCTAACCATGCCCTGAGTTCATCTGCCTTCCCTGTTAGGACACTTGCATTGAAATAAATGCAGTTTAATTTCTTAGTTCTCCCTAGTCCCTGCCTGGCCTGACTGTTTGACTCGCTTCTGTTCTCAACTGTATCAGTCTCAGATTGACCTCTTTCCTCATTATCTGCCTGGTTTCCACCCCCTCCCCCCCCATCTCCACCACTTTACTAGTTTAAATCTTTCCGAGCAGCTCTGTCAAATCTCCCTGCCCTTATATTAGTCCCCTTCCAATTTAGGTGCAATCCGTCCTTCTTGTACAGGTCACTTCTACCCCAAAAGAGATTCCAATGATCCAAAAATGCGAATTCTTCTCCCATCCACCATCTGCTCTATTCTCCTATTCCTGCCCTCACTAGCTCTTAGCACCAGGTGTAATCCAGATATTACTACTCTCGAGGACCTCCTTTTAAAATTCCTGTCTAACTCTCTGTAATCACCCTTCAGAATCTCAACCTTTTCCCTTCCTATGTCATTTGTTCCAATGTGGACAATGACCTCCTGCTGGCCCCTCTCCCCCTTGAGAACATTCTGCACTCTCTCTGAGACATCCTTGATCCTGGCACCAGGGAAGCAATACACCATTCTGATTTTTTTGCTGCTGGCCACAGAAACGTCTGCCTGTACCTCACACTAGACAATCCCTAACACAACTGATCTCTTGGAACCCAATGTACCCCTCATTGCATTAGAGCCAGTCTCAATACCAGAAACTTGGTTGTTCATTATACGTTCCCCTGAGAATCCATCACCTCCTACGTTTTCCAAAGCAGCATACTTGTTTGATATGGGATAGCCACAGAACACACCTTCCCAAGGTGCCTACCTCTCTTACCTTTCCTGGAGTTAACCGATCTATGTGACTGTATCTGAGACTTTCCCCCCTTCCTATAATTGCCATCCATCACATACTGTTACTGTTGCAAATTCCTCATTGCTTCTAACTGTCCATTTGATCTGATAAGGTTCACAACCAACAGCATTTATTGCAGATATAATCTTCGGTAACCCTTAAACTCTCTTTAAACTTCCACATCTGACAAGAAGCACATATCACTCTACTAAAGGCCATTTTTGCTCCTTCATAATCTACTGACCCAGAAAATAACACCATCCTTTTCCTCTACAAACACTGCCCCAGCTTAAATTATAGTTATGGCTTATATTTTAAGTTTGATCAGGAGACATATCTCCAAAAACCTACAATCAAGAAAGGACCCACTCCACTCACTACTGCAGACTTTCTGTGGGCCACACTTAAAACAATGATTAATTTATAAAAGTAAGTTACTGTGGATGCTGGAATCTGGTTTCAGATTTCAGCATCTGCAGTAACTTACTTTTATCTCGTGTTTAACCCACTGGCACCTCTCTTCCAGGAATGCCTACCCCGAAGAAGTACTGCTCTTCTCTCCGACAGGAGTTTCGCTCGAGCTTTGACAAAAGGTCAGTTAGACTCGAAACGTCCGCTCTTTTCTCTCCTTACAGATGCTACCGAATGTGCTGAGACTTTCCAGCATTTTCTCTCTTTGGGTACAATGATTAACTTATCTGATTCTGTGCTGTGACCTTTGTCCAACCGCTCCTCCAAGATCAGTTGTGAATTTCAGTGTTTGTTAATTTTCCCAGACACACTCCGATGTCCAGCGGCACATGAATTCAAACAGCAAAGGCAGCGTCAGTTTCTTTCTCTCTCTGTCTCCTGCACTGACCTCACCATGTGCTTCCTTTGTTTGTCCTTCTCCCTTTTAAAACTGCCGTTGCTTTGACTTTTTTTCCCAAAGTTCCAAAACAATGCAACAGCATATAAAACAGTCATTGCTGCTCCTGGTATTCGAGGAAATCACCTCCAGCACCTAAAATACCTCAAAAAAGGAGCAGCTGTTACAGCCAGAAATGTTTCCCGTCCTCCATCTTGGATTACCCAGAATTGATTCATAAGCAAATAAATTAGCAATTTTACAATAAATGTAGCTACAAGTTAATTTAGCTGCTCCTCAAAGCCTCCCTTGTCTCCTTCCAAACACTGGATTTCCTGAAGCCTTGGAAACCCCACTAACCATGGAAGCTACTAACTTCCATTAAGTATTTAAATTGCCAAATTGCTTGCTGGAAACAACTTGACTACCCACACAGGGTGCCACCTCCATTAAATTCTCCTTTTATAGTAATTGATTTTGAGGAAGGTCAGAAGTCATATGATTGCTGACAACATGATGCTAGGTTATAATCCAACAGGTTTATTTGAAATCACAACTTTAAGAACGCTGCTCCTTTGTCACTTGATGAAGGAGCAGTGCTCTGAAAGCTAGTGATTTCAAATAAACCTGTTATACTATAACTTGGTGTCATGTGACTTCTGAACATGTCCACCCCAGTTCAACATTGGCACCTCTACAGCATATTTTAAGAAATATATAAAATAATAACGAAAAATTTAAACAATACAAAATGACAAAAACTTGTGCAAAGTGACATTATCACATCCCCACTTTTTTTGTTGCGTGTTATTAAAGGGTCAAATGTCTCTTTTCCAGTATTTTGAGTAGTTTCATAGAGCCTTATAATTTCTTTGTAACAGAATCCGATAGCTGACTGTTGCTATCTACCCAGTTTCAGCAGTTCAATTTTCAGATGTCCAGCATCTACTTTAAAGCTGCAATTATCAATCCTCAGTTTTGTTTTGCATTCATGCATTTCAAAGAAATTACATTATTCCATCATCATTTATTATTGATGCAGCAATTTGTACTGGATTTGTTTTTAGAATCTCTTTCAATATTTTCACTAAGAAAATGTTATACCTACTGCCTCGACAAAAAATAAGAGTTTCTGCCACTAAGGTACTTTTTACTACTCTTCTAATGTTTTGAACTTTCAAACCTAAAGGCAACATTTATCCTCTTTGCTCAAAAGAAAGATTATAGACCCCCTGCATTTAATGCTACCACATAGATTTATCTAAGAAGCATCATCAAAAACAATAGGTTTCACATACTTAGTATCTCCCAATGATGGAAATTACTTACACAATACTCCATTTTTAATTTTTTTCCAAAAAAATTTTCTGCCTTGGAATTTTGCATTGCCGTACTCAACTCTTAAAATCTCAAAACTGGCACCTAGCCTCATTTGTACTCCCAGTGAATTTAACTGTCCTTTACAATTCTTGCTCTCAGTTTTGCAGGTCAGGCAGCATCCAGGGAACAGGAGATTCGACGTTTCGGGCACAGGCCCTTCTTCAGGAAGAAGGGCCTGTGCCCGAAACGTCGAATCTCCTGTTCCCTGGATGCTGCCTGACCTGCTGTGCTGTTCCAGCAATAAAGTTTCAACTTTGATCTCCAGCATCTGCAGACCTCACTTTCTCCTTGCTCTCAGTTTTGAAAACCAATGTATCTTTTTTCTGAGGCCCTACTACCTGTAAGTTACTAATTGCAATGTGGCTAACTTGTTTTAAAAGGAAGATTGCTGATACATAGCAACGCTTATTCCAATCTGCCTGATTTCCAATCCAATGTAAGTAAAAGTCTCTGCAGTCTGACTGTCAATTTTGAATTCTGTTTTCAGCTTATTTATGAAAATAGTTTTTAATTCACAGCTCTAATCCTCCAAAACATCATCTAAGTGTATCATAAAGATGTCTGAAAGCTGCACTCCCTTCCTCCAATTTATGGGATAACCTGGCAATTCAGACAACACAATTTTAATAAGATGGATATTACTGAGAAGTATCAAACTCTGGAGGCAGCTTTTGGGCCATATCAATTTACCTTGCAGACTGAGCTGTGTTTGCTGATTTTCTTGAAGGCAAAGGAACAGTTCTCCTTCAAGCTGATCACACTTTAATATCAATTGATCTATATTCCCAAGGATTTGTTCTAACGGAACCAAAGAAATCTTCAAAATTGTTTTCCCTGAAACTATTCCAACCTTGGTGTTTAGTCTTTCTTTAAAACCTTGGGTTAATAGCCTACCTTTAGGCACATAAATCCAATCAGGAGACACCAGGAATCATAGGTTCTCGACAGCATAGAAGGTGACCATTCAACCTATTAAATCCACACTGACTCTCTGAAGAACTTCCCACCCAGATTAAGACACCCTCTCCATAACCCCACATTTACCATGGCTAACTCACCTATCCAACGCATCCCTGGAGACTACAGACAATTTAGCATGGCCAATCCACCTGGCCCGCACATCTTTGGACTGTGGGAGGAAAACAGAGCACCCAGAGGAATCCCACGCATTTCATCGTTGCTGTACCATTCCTTGGAATAACTTGTGTACTGCTGACAGAACGTGAAACATTATCTGACCCAGCATGATGTAAAGAATCTGGCCCTGGGATTTCATAACATCATTGTCTTTGGATATCAGCAAGCTGCTGAACTTAAATATTTCAATAGCCAATATTTTCCTTATTTTGACATTCTGACTGTTTCCTTAAGGATCTTCGATAAATCACCTTCTAAATAGCTCAAATCAGAATACATTATAGGTTTCATTTTCACAGTTGTCAGTGAGTCAATTACATGATTAGTCTTAGAACAATTTTATGAGTTTGGTCTTAAAACTTGAGAAAATACCTTATCCAGCACAAAAGGATTTCTTATTGCCTTGTCCTATACTTAACTGGGCACTGACTGAACTTTTATCAGTTCTTTGCTGCTTTGCTTCTTGAAGTTCATCCATTTGTTTTACAGGAGAGAAAGAACAAAGGTGTTTGAAGGTGAAAAATGTAAAGAGAGTATGATCTGCTTCTAAGAAATTTGAAATTGGCAACGTGTAAGGAATTACTTTTTCCCCTTCCACTGAAAATATATGGTCAGAGAATTTGGTAATTTTAGACACACCCGTGTTTTATCAGTGTATTTTTGACAGAAATATTCATGATATCATTACTGTATCATAGCATGTGTATAAAGGCTTCATGGAGGAGAAAGTGAGATCTGCAGATGCTGGAGATCAGAGCTGGAAATGTGTTGCTGGAAAAGCGCAGCAGGTCAGGCAGCATCCAGGGAACAGGAGAATCGACGTTTCGGGCATAAGCCCTTCTTCAGGCTTATGCCCAAAACGTCGATTCTCCTGTTCCCTGGATGCTGCCTGACCTGCTGCGCTTATAAAGGCTTCATGCTCCATCTTAATCTGGTATTATTTGGAGCATGACATGCTACTAAAAGCATATTAGTGAATTGTAATTTTATTTCTGTATAATAGCTAGTGGTCATAATGCTCTGTTGGATTCTTTGAAACCACAATGAGTGTGCTTAGTTTCATGTTTAACGAGGGATAATAAAAGCATTGCCTCAATGGGTAAAATACCCTTTTGGAGTAAAAATCACATCAGTCAACTATGTCATTTCCTGGCAGGAACAGAGGCGTGGAAAAACTAAAATTGGATTAGAAAGCATACAGGTAGTTCTCCCATAACACTGTAGTTGCGTTCCAGTGAAAATCTCGCATAATAGAAAATCGCTTCATAGAAGAAAAGGAACTATAGGAAAAATGGGGTTGGGGCACCAGCAAAACATATCACTCACAAATCACCCAAAGGTCAACGCAATGTATGGCACAGCCTGAATGAAGGTTGAAATCATATTTAATAATGAAACAAAAGGAAATTTAACACAGTACATTTTAAAAATTTAAGAAAGCTGCTCTCTTTACAATACCTCTCACAGAAAGCTGCTCTGTCAGCAGCTGACATTAGCCCATGTGCAGATTAGCATAAATACTGGCACCAACATTGTGCATGCGCCGAACGGTGCAGACACCAGCACATGCACGGAATAGCTCAGAAATTTCGGCGTGAATATTGGTTCACAGAAGAAAGCCCACGAACCAATCCCCGCTGGGATTGCGCTATTGTCAATGGAGGTATGTGTTCTTGAAAATAGCGTTCCCTCATTCTTCAGTGACATTATAGCTAAATCGTGCAGCCAAAACATGCATAATCCCAGAATTGCTTGTACTACCATCTTTATACCAACATCGATTTTGGCTGGCCATTCAAATAGGCAGTTACCCGATACAACAGGAGTCTCTTTACTGTATACAATCAGGATCCTGTGATGTAGGCAGCTCGTTATTGGAATTTTGTTGGTTAACAGAGCAGCTTCATCAATGGGAACACTTGGCCTAACAACAGACTGTTTGGAAAATTCCAGAACATGAAACCAATTGGAATGCTATTTGTAGTGACACATGGGAATTGCATAAGGATTTCACAGTTAAATAAGTCCTCTAGTTGTTTTGGTAGTTTTGGGGAAATCAATCATTTATAAGAACATCAGAACATAAGAACTAGGAGCAACAGTAGGCAATTCAGCCCTTCGAGTCCGCTCACTATTTACTATGATCGTGGCTGATTTCACCTCGGCCTCTACTGCATTTTGTTAAATTGACTAATTAAAAATCTGTCTATCTTCTCCTTAAATTTACTCAGTGTCTTGGCATTAACCATACTCAACCACAGAATCACAGTTCGGTCCTTAATTATTGCTCACTTGTTGCTGAATAACTGACAGTAAAAGCATTGAATGGAATTGCACAAGCCCCCTTGCTGATGACACGTGTCCAATCTCTCCCCACCACCAGGCCACTTTGCCACAAGTGCCACCTGATTAAACCACTTATGCGACCAATTAAGGGCCTCCTTTCACCTCATGGACATTTTACCGGCATGCAGGGGAAGCTGGTGGTCTCTCAGTGGGTTTCAAGTGGCCATCCATTTTGGAGATCCCATGGTCCATGGGGAGGCTACAGCACCCACCCTCAGCTGTCAGTTCCTTCAACCACTCTTCAAGCATCCCTGGCTCTTGGTGTAGCCTCAAATGGCACTGTTGAGGAAGCGGAGCCAACAGTCCTTTGATTACACAAGCAGTTCTTGAGGATGGGCTGTTGATTTTAATAGTGAGATTAGCCCCAGTGTTATCCACTTAATTGACCACGACACAGAATGTCTCCCCCAGGTATCTCAGCAGTACTTACACTGCTGAGAATTCATCTCATTCTTTCACAATGTTAAACCTCCTCAAAACTTTAAACACTTTTGTTTGTTTGTCTTAACCTTTTCAGCTGCATTGAGTACATTCCTACTATTGCATGTCTCTCCATACAGCCATAAATCCACAAGTCTCCTATTCTCTGGATCTAATATCCTTTCCATAATAGGTGTCAGAAGCTGTATATATTGCTCCAACACTATCTGAATCTGATTAAGCTCTGTCTTGGTTTTTATTTCAGTGCCTGCCTTGTGAAGAATCCAATTGACATTTTTATGGCACTTTTGGTTAAGCTGACTTTAGTGTTCATTTTCTCTTTATAGGTATCTCTGATGCTGCACTCATCTAGATGATCATTTATCTTGTTTCTGCACAGTCTGTCTCCAGATATTTGAAATCTCTAATTATTATAGCTTTTATATTTCTGGAAATCTCTGATTTAAAAAAAAATCCTTCTGGCCCTTTGCATTTAATTGTCAGTCCATGGACAACAAATATTGTTACATACACTCTTGAAATACAGACTACACATTGTGATCAAATGTTTTCATTCTGTATCAGAAGAATAAGAGTAAGATGGTGGCAGATTAGTTGCACAATGTGCGGGCTCCACAGCCAAGGACCCTACAACAAGTCCACTCCATCCTCTTTACCTTCTCTTTCGCTTTACTTTTCTTTCTTTCCTTTTTTTTCATGTTTCCATTTATTATGGTACCTCACCTTTTAACAATTTTGGTGGAAGGTATCTTCTCCCAGCCTAGGCCCAGGCCCAAACCCAAGCCCAGGCCCAGGAATGAGCTAGCTTCCAGTGGCCTTGAGTGGAGTTAAATTCCTGGAACCTGACGGAGCAGTCTCCTGGTGTGGAAATCCTGGCTAGGAAGGGCTGTCTCGGCCTAGCATGGTGGTCCTGTCCTGTCATGGAGGTGTTGTCCCAGTGTGGAGATCTTCTTTGGTGGATTCCAGCTATTCCAGCAGCCCAGTGTGAAGGTCTAGTTTTGTTTTGGCATGGAGATCTCGTCCTGGTTTCGGAGGCAGCTTCTAGATTTTTCAGCAGCCCAACATGGTGGTCAAGCCTTGGCATGGAGGTTTTGTCTCAGCTTGGCTGGGCAGTCTTGGATTGCCCTGCTTGGCAGTTTTGGTCTGATTTCCAGGGTACTCAGAACCCAGGAGTCATTAATTGAACTGTGATGAACTTTTACTTTTTTCTTCTTATTCATGACTTCTGTCATTAATTTAGGCACCATGTATGGCAACGTATAACACTTTTCACTGCATTTCTTTGTAAAAATACATGTGACAATGAGTTACTATTCCATTCTAGATTTGCATCAGGATTTTTCAAGAAAATTAACTCAAAATACAACATGATACTCTTTGCCTATTTTAAAAATCAAAGCATTTAGGACATTTTTTGGGGGGAGTCAAATTGAAATAAGTTAAGCTTCATGTTCATCTGAAAAAAATAATTTACTTATGGTCTGTCAAAACACTTTTGGCCAGGATATCATTTGTCCAGCACAGATTAACAAACTTTAACTGGAACTCTGAATTGGTTCCATATTCCACGATTCTCCACCAAAAAAATAACTAAACTGGTGGCATTCTTTTTAAAATTGGTGATGCTAGCTGCGAAGCTGAATGACTTTTGTTTGCATTTTGTTGTGAATGTAGCCATTGCCACAGTGAGAGGAGCTCTGCTGAAATCACTAATAACTGAGGCAATCTGATTGTTCCTGTTTGACAACTCATTTTATAGGAAAAATATTCCTTAGGTACTCAAATGTCTCATTTGCAATGTTTTCATTAAAATTCTGTCAAAGTTGAACTCATACTCTAAACTCAATAATTGCAAAGTCACTTGGCGCAGCCCGTATTCAATCTGCACAGCTGAGATAATGATGCCAATTGCCACCCTTTTGGGATTGAACATTACAATGGGAATAATGCCAAGTGGCATCTCAATAATGAATGAATATTGTGGTGTGGTGCACAATTAAGCTCATAATGAAAATTCTGATATGCAACCCATCTTTCAAACAAGTTACATGTACAAACCGAATGAGGATAAACACAAATATGGATGCAAGAATGAAACATAATGACGCAGTTTGAATTTGGTGAATCACAGATTGCATTTAAGTATATAAAAAAAATGTAGACGGAATTTTTTTAAGACTTCAGAAACAAGTTAAAACCATGATATTTTTATAGATTTTCTGCCATTGTTTGAAAGGAAAAAATAAACATTTATTTTGCTTTAGCTAGTAAAAAAGAAAATCAAATGTCCTAAATTTATATGGGAGGGACTTAAAGTTTTGGCATAGGAGGAACTTAAAATTTTAAGCACAATATGTTGAATAGGTACTAAAGTACTTACCTGAAGAAGGGCTCATGCCCGAAACGTCGATAGATTCCTGAAGAAGGGCTCATGCCCGAAATGTCGATTCTCCTGCTCCTTGGATGCTGCCTGACCTGCTGCGTTTTTCCAGCAACACATTTTCAGCTAAGGTACTAAAGTACAATGCAGGAATTCTGTTTGGCAGTGCAGATACTTTGTAGCATTATTTTCTTGACATTTTGCTTTGTCAGGAATAGATGATTAAATATGGGCTACAATATTTACAGAGTAGAAAGTAGGATGCAGGAGAGGCCAAAAATGGCTGAAGCACCAGCAAGATTGTGGAAATGCGATTATAATTAATGTGACAATACCATTACTTGAAGATCACTTTAAGAATATTTTTTGAATCAATATCCTGAAAGAAGGGAACTGGGTAAAGTTTATCCAAGATGTGGTAAGATCAGTCATTAGGGTTAGAGTGAGAAAATTAGAACTCATACAAGATGGAAGATCAGGTATCATGGCAAGGAGTGGAAAGGGAAAACATCAGGGGCAAAAGGGGAGGTTTCAGCAATTGAGACTTAGGCTGGAGGTCAAAAACTCCACTGAGGGGTAAAAATGGGGTTAGCCTG
This sequence comes from Chiloscyllium plagiosum, assembly GCF_004010195.1. Lineage (NCBI taxonomy): Eukaryota > Metazoa > Chordata > Chondrichthyes > Orectolobiformes > Hemiscylliidae > Chiloscyllium > Chiloscyllium plagiosum. Next base: position 50,014,137 of record NC_057718.1, read on the forward strand.
TCAGAACTTCATAGCCCACCAGTGCTGAAAATGCACTTACGTAATAAAGCCAGCAGCTACTGCTTCTCATTCACTGCAAGGTATTCCATTCCCTTACAGACTCATGTAGCAGCAGTGAATTTATAATCAGACTCCCAATGGCAAAAAATGTTCAAATGTTAATAGCAGGTAGGTTTCAGTGCAGCCAGATAACCAAGTGCCTCAATATCCAAAGCCCTGAAAGTGGCAAAGCATGTGTGAAGTGAATGCCATGATTGAATGGCAGAATGGACTCGATGGGCCGAATGACCTTACTTCCACTCCTATGTCTTATGAAATTAGGGCTACATTTTTCATGTTTAGCAATTTATTTCCCTGTACCTACCCAATTCTGTACTTCTCTCTGTCAAACAGTTGCTATCATGGCATTTATATAGTTAAGAGACAATGCAGTTCAGGGAAGAAACAAAGGATTCCTCAAGTTTCCTACTTTAGCGTCAGCTTTGATCATTTGTAATACTTTCATCCAGTTTCCTCTCTGCCAGAAGTTTGTAGGATCTGGAGAACAGAAAAGTAAGACCATGACCACATCAAACTAGAGAAAAATTTAATCACATTCCCTTTTATCTCAATGACACCACCACCACCACCAGGTCTTTGGTACACTCCCCCCCCCCCTCATCCAAGCATATTCACCACCTCCCACCCTCCACCCCTCACCTGCGTCACTTTTATTATTCATTTCTTAGGTAGCTGAAAAAAAGAACCATGTGTACGTAAGGCATTGTTGCAATGAGGAGAAGAAATCATATTGGTCACTGCAGATAGACATTGCCTCAGGAATGGCTGACTGAGTTAAAAGTCTTTTCTATGGCTTAGGGGTTACCAGCTTGTTTATCTCCATCCATTGAGCCCCTGCTACTCATGTGTGTTATCTTCTTCTGCAAGAGAGAGGAAAGTACAGTACATACTTGAGTAATACTTGAATTGTTTTGACTACTTTATAAGGTTAAACTTATGAGGTTGACTATTACATGGTTACTACTTTTGAGTGACTGAAATTCATGCCCGCCAGAATTCATACCATATCATTAGCAAAAGCCCAAGTGATCTCTAAATAAATAAAGACAAAAAAAAAGAATTCAGTAATTCGGAAAACTCAGAGCGGAGGGGGATGACCGGCACACTGACTCATAAATGTTGATTTGTTATCCTTGAAGAACTAGGATCAACGTTTTCATGAGATATTTGAAAATTCCAGATTTTGTTTGTCCACAATAGGAGGTTGACTTTCACATGAGCTCGGCTATTGCTCGAGTATATAGGGTATATCAGTGCCTGGCATGCCATGGCTTTCATGGTTTAAAAGCTGGAACTGCTAGAAAGCTATGAGGCCTTCATCTGTAACAGTGGGCAAATGGACAGTCAAAGATATGAGTGCCAGCCAAGAATTCTGACTGATAACGATTTCTGGTCGGCTATGTGATGGGAGTGTGGTAAATTGAACAGTATCCAGACTCTTAGTTGCACTTGACATTGATTTGATCACTCGCATGAGTTCTTTGAAATTCTTTAAGACCTGCATCCTTGGGGCTAGATTTGGTGGCCCTGACCACTGGAGGTATGTGGTCTCCTGTTTTGAGTAAATATAGGGAACTTCTGATACCACCACCAATACAGAACACCTCTTCTTCTTTTATTCCCCTCTCACAAGATCTCCAATGCAGCATCTGTAAACTTTGGAAATCATAATTTCCTTATGTTATACTGTCCTTCTATGCATTTTATGTCAGTGTCACTTCTTCCACGATTGATAGTCCTGTTTCTCATTCTGAGGTGCTGGCTAGCTTTAAGTGATACTTACCGCTCACAATAGAGACTCCCTTGCTGATTCCCTCTGTTAAGGTTGGGTAACCTGAAATAATTAAAATGAAAGGTCACAAAGTTGGCATATTGTCTGCACTTCAAACAGAGGTGGAAGCAAATTTCACTTTGCAACCTCCCATGTTCATGAATGACTATGTGCAAGCCTTGGAACTTGTGAAAGAATGTTGGATTAATACTTGATGCTGAAAAAAAAGCATTGTGGGGAGAAAGCAGAGCAGTAGGATTAGTCTTGCATTGTTTTAGTCAATGAACTCATATATAATGGGTTGAAAGGCCACATTCTGTGCTAGAAGTTTCTTTAATTTTATGATTGAAATACAACACAGACTGCAGTAAACTAGAGACTATGTGGAAATTTCTACCACCCATCATAACTTTGTTTCATAATTTTACACAGAACATGATCAAATAATTGAGGGAACAGCTCGTAATTTGTTTGGAGAAAGTTAAATTCTAGCCTTATGCCTTGTTCAAATCCTTGGCAGGTTCAGTGTTTCACAAACCACATACACACATACATCAGCCCAGTTTAAAGTCTGTTTGGATAACCATCATTTTCATTGTATTGTCATAGAAAAGGAATTTCAGTTCATAATGATCTACAGGAAGGATAATTACTACTTTGCCTCTGGAAAAACAAGTTGTCCTCCCCAAACAATCCACTCATTTTGCACTAACAATGAACACCACAATTAGATGATTAGCATTTATAAAAGCAGATTAGACTTTTCAAACTTAAGCATATGCAGCTTTTTAGATCAAGCATTTGCTTTGATAGGTGAAGTAACAGTATTGAGTACAGTGTATTTTTTTTTTACCAATTTAGTGTAATAAAGACTTGATTATCGCATTAAATTCTATTAATGACAAATTGCAATTCATAACACATTATAATTGCATCTGTTCCTTGGGGACCTTGGGGACACTGTATCATTCCCCCAGAATCATATTTAACATTTCAGATTTATTCACAGAACATCAGCGATAATAGGATATTAAGACACACCTGCCACATGCTTTCCCACAATAGAACTTGGGACCTCAACAGGGAATTATCTTTCCTTCTATCCATCTTCCATATATTGCCAAACAAACCACTTTACCTTTTGCTTGTGAAATATGCACTTACATCAACAGTTACATGTGGGGAATTCATAACATCAAAACACTGGGCTCCTGGCCAATAGAATGTTGTGATCAAGGCTACAGCTTATCAAAAAGTGCCTGACAAGAGAAACTGATAAAAAATAATACAGTCTAGCATAACTGTCATTGTTCTGTGGACACCTCAATTCATTTAAATTAATGTCACTAATTTTTATTGGTAACTTCATTAATCCATCTAGACAGTGGAGCATTAGGAACGAAGAACAATTTTTTTTTTTATAAAATGCACGATAATAGGAGAAAATTACATTAAGGCTCTACCTCAACAAATCTTCACTTAAATGTTTTTTCCCATATTTACTTTACCTGTCTTAAACACAGGTGATTTCACCTGCTAGAATATATATCCTGTCAATTTCTCAGACACTTAAATAAAGGATGCCTTGAAGTAGCAAGTTATAATATAACCAACAATTGTATCCCAGCACTTTTAAGTAAAACAAGAAGAGACATTTTGTAAATTCTTCAATGTTAAGGAAAGATGACAGAGTTTTCACAGTGAGATGAAGGTTCTGAAATGCTGTTCACTTTATCAATGAGGGGAAATTTACACTCAACCATTTACTGATAAATAAAATTGAGGTTTATTTGAGTTTTTTCAGATATGGATTACGTACTCCATGCAGCAACTATCTCACTGGGTTGTTTTGCCAAAATTGTTTCCTCAACCTCTCATACTTGGACGTCTATTAAGATTCTGCCCCAATGTCAAAAAAAGAAACAACAATATCGTCACATGAATAGTTCAACAGATTGAAAGCATTCTTTCAAAAACATGATGAATGTTCAAGCAAGAAATTTAAATGTGGGTGGGGGAGTTATAAAAAAGGCATTTTATTCTCACTAGTCTGGCAAGGCTCCAGTTCTTCGCAAGACAGATGAGAAATCACATGGTCGAAAAACTTGAATGTCTAACTCCTGTTTTCTCAGTGCTACTGGCATAACTTGGCTTCCTAAATAGCATCTGCAGTGTGCGTATCCAAGGCAAAAGTGAGGACTGCAGATGCTGGAAATTAGAGTCAAGATTAGAGCTGTGCTGGAAATGCACGCGGCAGGTCAGGCAGCATCTGAGAAACAGGAAAATCGACGTTTTGAGTAGATCACTGTTGACAATCGTCTTTTGTCTCTGCTTCCTCTTGGGGCCTACCAACTGAATATTTATTGGTAGAGGATATACCACCATAGAGTGAGTATCTACAGAAAAGATACCAATCTCAGATAACAAAAATGTTTACTCCATGATAGCAACAGGTCCAATTAATTTTGGTCAACTATAAATACAAGCATGTTAAAGAGCTGATAGAGACTTATCTCCTCCCTGTGAAAACCAGAACAGAATTCCATGTCTCCACCCACAGACTTCGTGATATTAGTACAATGGGTAGAGCCAATGTAACATGAAGATTAACCCATTCTGAATCATTTTCATATGCAATACCTTGAAGGCTACAATCCACATTGTTTTTAACCAGTCATGAAAAAAGAAGGCATGTGTTTCACATCATTACCAACTTAATCTCAAAGACTCTGAGTAATGTAGCCAGTTGTGATTACCTCAGTTTTCATCCTATTATTTGCAGTTGAGAAAGCTGACCTGCCTCAGGGCCACCACTGACTTTATTCGACAATATCATCTCAGAGTTGGGAAAATGCCCTCACCAGGCCCACTCCTCCCATTGCCATCACAACTACTCCCCGCTCCCCCAAATCCAAATGCCTGTAAGATAAATTGCATTCTCCTGTTTTGTTTCCTGTTCCTACTATCATATTTTATCCAGGATATCAGCAATGGAAGATTATTTTGAACTGAAAAAAAAAGGGCTGAATCTTCTGTTCTTTTGGTGTATTGAGGGTTGCATTATGTTTTATGGGGCATTCTCACCACAAGGACCAGCAAATTTGCTTAATTATTTTATCAAATGAACTTCATTAACTCCCTATCATGCCCTATGGCATCCCTTATGTCCATTTCTAACCCCACTTTACCACTCACTGTTCCTGGAACAATTCACCATTCAGTGAATATCTACTGAAAGACCAGCAATTCCTTGTGCCCGTGTCATCTTTATAAGACCAGCAATTCAGTGTTGCCCTTCACTGGCAATATAATGGTACAGCAGCCACAAATCCATGTTACTCACAGCACACAGCTGGCATGGCTAACACTTCCTCACACATACAACCCTATTCTCTCACCCTTGGGATTGTTTCACTATGAGGTTGCGAATTTACCTGTTTCCTATCTAAGCACCCTGTCTTCAAAAGTGCTGCTCTAACACCAAATGTCCACATCTTGTCATTTCCCAGTAACAGAGCAGTACATTCTGGCAAGCAATTGACCAATTCCAAACCAAACATCAAAAAGGAATTGAGGTTGCCCTGCAATGCAAACCAAATGCTGGCATCATGACAAATGACTATTTAAGATTCCACAATGGTCTGCTGCACCCAGCTCTCATCTACTGGAACCTGGTATTAGTCAGGTCCTGTTGGACATGTAGCACCCAACACAATTGAGTTCTATCATGAAGAAGGAGAGCAGCCTCCTTCCAAGAGTCCTCATTTATCTCCTCTGAAGACTGTTCCCATTCCCCCAGTTCCTCAGAATCCAGCGTTTCACCTCATTAATTGCTCCAAGTGTCTGGAGCAAGGCATGCCAGAATGATGGGTCACACTGTTCAGACTATAATGGAGAGCCCTCTCTGGCTAGTTCAAGCAGTGGAACTACATCTTCATATAGACATATCATCTGCCCCAACACAGACAAAGCATGGGTGACATTAGATCTGCACTCTGTGTCAGTCAAGGGATGAACAATGCTCATAAGCCCTATCCTCAGTAGTCAGCCTTGTAAGATAACTGGACCATTAGGGGACACAAGAGCATTCTAGGATGTAGGAATCAAGGCAGCTATCAGTGGAATGTGTACACATCTCCAAGAAATGATAACCGTAATCACAGTTCATTTGAACATTAATTGAATAGAACTCCTTTCTGTTCGTGAATTTGACATCATCGTCATATGGCCCTCTTGGTGCTATATGCCTACAGTCAATGGCACCCTGCACCTGGGGGAATCACAGCTATGTTTCTGAATCTTGCTGCCCAGTCTGCAGCACTGACCCAGTCATGGAGAAATATAACAAACTGCTATGATCTTGCACAGACAGCATTGGCCACTATCCTCATGCTTTGGTGGGTGTTCAATCTCACACAGGTCATCCATTGCTTTCTGGAAGGAGATAGGCCTACAGGTGATCAGAGTAGACGTCACCTTCACAGTGACCAAGAGAGGATGGTCTCCCACTCCTGCAATCCTCAGTTCCTGCTCTAGAATCTGACAAAATTCGCTCACAGTGTCCTGGAGACATATGGAGCCTGGACTGACAGCACATTTTGCTCGTGCACAAGAAATCGAGTCAGGGTTGAATAGCTCTGTTTGCTAAGTCATGACATGTTATTCACTCTCCCCCCCCCATCCCACATCATCTGGACAGATTCCTATTGACAAGCAGCATGGCTCTTTGTCTGTGTTAAAGGGCATAGCAATATGACATTATTGATAGCTTTTGGCTTAGGCTAAAGCATCAAAATACTAACTGGCAAGGCACAACATAGTATGGCATGGGCAAGGCAAGGCAAAGCATGATCTGTGAGCATGTAGGTAGGCACAATGTGAGTGAACATTAAGAGATCAACTCTGAGCTGCAACCTGGACCAATCCATGAGCCAAGTGCCTGCCTCTGCCCACAAAGAGTCCCTGCAGCATCCTTTCAATGTTGATTGCCAGTGCTTTCTGCTTGCATGTGGATCAGAGAGGTGCTATGATGGTCATGAGGGGTTGGCAAATGTCAGATGCCAATGTCCATGGGCGATGGCTGCTCCTCATAGCCAGAGCTGAAGTTGCCAGATATCTGCTCAGGCTTCTATGTTTAGAATTCTCAATGTCTAGCTTGTTTAGCGTGTTTGACAAGATAGGAAGCTGAATGTAATGAGGTGAGTTGCAGTGCTAATAAGGTGTTTAACAAACAATTATCCCCTTTAATTGGAAACTCGCTGCCCAGTGAGAAACTCTGCACCACCAGGCAAAAGCATAAAAGATGTAATGAGTTTATCCTGATGTTGAGATAGGTCTCGGCGGATACCTCATCCGATTCTGCCATAAATCACAGCATGTTGCTCAGAACCCTATAAGGTTCCACCCATAGTTTTGAGATGTGAGAAATTCCCTTTCTCCCCAAGCTTATCTAAAGAAAAAATTACTCTTGCTTTTAGTAACAATCATTATAAAATTAATCTTTAAGTATTTTACAATTAAATGTTGTTGTCCATTCTGAAATGGAGTACAAAATAAACCTTATAAAATAAATCTTAGAAACAATCTTGCAGCTGATGATTAAAAATCTTGCAGTTCTGGCATAAGCTTGTGTTAGAATCAATAGAATTTGTTCAGGCTGCCAAATATTGAATAACATTTACTGCTTGCAGGTGCATTTCAGAAGTAATTTATCATAATGGTTGTACTGTATATGAAATCATTAGTGTTTTTCATGCTGCAATCTGATCTACAGTATTGTTAAAACACAAAACAACCTTTCCTATTTCACAAAGACTACTCCCTCCACTCTTCCCCCTCATCTCAGGAATGTCACATAACAAGATAAGGTTTCCAATTATAGCTGAAAGAACAGAGTGATATGTCAGGATGTTTCCAAGAGTTTTTAAAGAAATACTGAACACTGCATTTAAAGCATGTTTCCTGAATTCTAACATTGGTAACATTGTCATTAATGACCAGCAAGGTATGTTTTTAACTCTCACAAATCTCAGGGAAGCAGAAGGTGGACATCCTGTTGCAGTGAGGAGGAGATACTGTTAATTTTTGTGATCAGACTTTGTTTGCTTTGAATAGGTGAGCTAGATGATCACTAATCTCACATCATGTGGACAGCTCTAAGTTTGGAAGGCCTATACACTCAGACAGTTATTCAAAACAGAATGGCAATGGACTAAACCTTAACAGATAAGTGGGCATTTCAAATAACTAATTATTAAGATTAAAGACAGATTATTATCATGCTATTGCTACTCATCTAAAGGCTTAACCATTAGTATATTGATGCTGTCAGCTTTTCTCGCTGCAATGATTTATATTCCTTGCTTGCAATTCATCAACAGTAAGTTCCATACTGCTCAGATACATTTATGTCATTCCCTTTTGTTCTGTGTGTGCCTCATGTTTTTTTTTTATTTTGGCATTTTGATGGTGTATGCTCTGAATGGGGTCAGATTTGACAACATGCTTAAGTTAACCATTTTCGAGGAACAAGTAACAATCAATGAACTGGCACAATAATGGTTGACTAATCATACCATCTTATGCAAGATTACACCTTGTTTCTTACCCTTTAGATATGCAAAGTGATCTAAAATTAAAGCTGCAATGTTTTTCAATCAACATTATAATAATATGAAATCCAAACTTTTGTGAGTGAACAGCTCTTCATTGAAGGTAACTGTATGCAGAGATTCTAAGACAAGATATCTTATCTCGAGGCCTACAGGCTCAGGCTCCAGTTCCATGTGTTCTGATATCACTGTAACACAGATACTTTCATACATGTTTAATAAATATACTTTCAGTGAAAGAAGTATATTTACTCAACCTTTTACTCTTCAATTTCCTCAAGTTCTTGTATTCTACATCTCCTTAACATTTAATCTTAACAAGTAACATTCAATCATGAATATTTAGCTCTTTTGGTTCCAACTGTGTCCACTGCATAGGTCTCCTTTTCTTGAGGAATTAATTTCCAACACCATTCTCTGTTCTCATGGAGCATGTGTAGGACAAATGTGCTTTCTTGTCATTTCCTTGGAGGGACAAACGTTAGTGGATTGCATAGGCATTTTCTGACCACTCTGGTCTTTGATTTGTGCCACTCACAAAGATTTAAATGTCACAGTATTACAAACCAATGAGGGAAAAACTGCAGAAGACCCCAGTATTCGAAAGATCATAGCCACTTGCTGTCTGATCTGGAGATGAATATAAAAGTATGTGAATGGAAAGAAAGAGCATTGTGATTGCAACACCAGAAGTGAGGAACTGAAGACTTCTTCACTATTCGCAGGGTCAGAATTCCTCTTTCTTTAGATATTGTTATCACTCCAGCATTTGTGTTGCTGTGAAGCTGCTGAAGTGCAGGCAAAGAGAGACTCTACAATAGGAGTGTAACATCATGGGCAACAGAATAAATGACCAGAACATAATCAATAGGAAATTCACATGTAGTATTACTATCTGAAGATCTACTTGAATGATCAACCTGACTCTGCAGTTGATAGCTGACATAAATAAGGGAATGAAGGTTTTTATTCTCCCTTGCAAGATTTTATCCAAGTCGTCATCATTCATTAACTGCAGAAGAAAGATTTCTTCAACTAATTATTCACTGTGATCTTGGTGTTCTTAATATTTTTGTAACAGTAAGTCAATACATCTCTACGGTTTACCAATTGTTGCAAAACGACTAGTTGTATAAGTGCAAGTTTTCTTGTAAATCTTCTGCAATCTTCTCATTTTCAATCTTCAAGTCTTGATTATATAATATGATTGCTAAATGCTGAACTTTTATTTTCGTTGGGTCACTGAGTTTTCCAGCAACACATATTTAAGCGCTGAAAGAAAACTTATTGTGTTTCTATGGCTGATGGGGTTGCCTTGCAAATTTCAGCTATCATTTATGCAGATCCATAATTATTGTCTGTTACATATTGACACAATCCAATTTGGACTGAAGGATTTTTTTTTTTCTCTCAACAACACAATTAGTAAGCTAATTCATTTTGAATTTCTTTCCATTCACATACTTTTATATTCATCTCCAGATCAGACAGCAAGTAGCTATGATCTTTCGAGTACTGGGGTTCTTCTGCAGTTTTTCCCTCATTGGTTTGCAATGCTGTGACATTTAAATCTTTGTGAGTGGCACAAATCAAACACCAGATAGTCAGAAAATGCCTATGCAGTCCCCCAATGTTTGTCCCTCCAAGGAAATGACAAGAAAGCACATTTGCCCTACACATGCTCCATGAGAACAGAGAATTTTGTTCGAAATTAATGCGTTTTATCTGAAGATTGAAGTTTTTGTTAAAAACGTCAAACTCCTATTGATGCATGATTATAAAGGTGTTTGCATACAGTTGGCTGCTACAAATACAGGCTTTCATCAACCATCCTGACTGAAGCTTCAGTTATCTCAAATTTCTTTCAAAGCTCTGAGGATGTTTTCCTGTATGACTGAACATCTTTCTTCCTCCATCAATCTGAATATTTCAGATTTTAGGGTCACTTTATTGGGAGGTTTTGATGCTTCACTTGCTTTCATTAGTGATTCAATGAGTAGAAGGTTTTGTTCTGGCTATCCAGCGGTTGTTCACTCTGGGAATAACTCCTTCACCGAACTCAGCAGCTGCTGTTGTATCAGGTCTATGCTAGCTTCTGTGTAATAGTCAACACATTTATTTCCTCTTCATCTCCTGCAGGAAATTAGATTCCCTTCAGTGTGGGAACAGGCCCTTTGGCCCAACTAGTCCACACCAACCCTCCGAAGAGTAACCCACCCAGATCCATTCCCCCTAACTAATACACCTAACACTACGGGAAATTTAGCATGACCAACTTACCTAATCTGCACATCTTTGGACTGTGGGAGGAAACCGGAGCACCCGGAGGAAACCCACGCAGACACGGGGAGAATTCCTGTATGGAGTTTGCACAATCGGCCGAGGCTGGAATCGAACCCGGGTCCCTGGCGCTGTGAGGCAGAAGTGCTAACCACTGAGCCACTGAGGACTAAGTCTCCACAAAAAAGAGAAATTTAGAAACAGTACCACCTCATCATTAGCTGCAGGAACATTCAAAATCTCAGACTCCAAGAAATGGTCTTGAATGATTGCTTCCTCCTCTGTAACTACATGCTGAATGAGCAAACGACAATCCCCCAGTGGCCAGTCACTGCCTTCTTTGGCACCTTTCTCTTCTAACCATTTTCAGCTTGTGTTTTGAGAGAGATTGAGGGCCGTTAACACTTCTTTGCAATGCTAAGGCTGAAGTGCGTATAGTTGAGCTTGATCCTTGGTGCACTGATTTGTGGTTAGTGTCATCAATACATGCCAAATTCACAATATTTAAAGCTATACAAGCAGCTGCAATTAATAAAGAATTTAATGGTTAGGAATAATGTATAATAACTGTGTAATATTTTTTCAAATGATGTGAAGTGTAATGTGCATCTCAACCCCCCTCTCTCTCTGATTTTAGTGCTTCTCAAGCTCCAGCTCAAATGGAAGATGGTCTGAGAACACTTCTCTTCAACCATAATGAAGCATCTTAAAGAATTGATATGTCCACTCGAGGATTCAATTTAAGATTAAATTTCCTGCCATTTACCAAAAACTCTCTACTAGGATTCATCTTGCAGCCATGTAGTTTCAGGTCATGCAATGCAGCACACCCAGCCCTCTAGGGTGCCCTGTGTCATAGTTCTCTGCTTCACCCCTCACACCCTGCCCTGACAAAGGTGGAGGGTTGGGAGGTATTCACTGAGCAGTTGAGAGTCACCTATTAGGTGTGCTTTATCTATCTCATATGCTGGGAGAGCCTAGCCTGGATATGTATTCCAGCTCAGGGAGAGACTTTTGCCTCCCACACACTTGTAGATGTGAGTCATTTCTCTGCGTTGCTTTCATGAATTGCCGATACAGAGCCCACTGTCCTAGCCTCAATATTCAGCCCTTGAACTGATGGAACAAGGTATGAGTCCCTAAGTGCTACTTCTCCAGTTTTGCCTGTGCTGTTCTATTCCCAGGTCCCTATCGCTGGGTTATCAGAGGGATGACAAGCACAGACATTGCTGAAACAATGATACTTCTAAAAAAACTCAAAAGGACCTTCACTTGTGAAGAGGCAGAACACTGCACTGTTTTTACTTCAGAGAAACATGTTGGCAGCTAGATGGAAATTGAGACTACAGTAAACGTTATAACAGTGAAAGTGAATATATATTTAGAAATGTAAGATTTCCATACATTAATAAAACATCCATAGCACTTATGTTCTCTCAAAAGGATCGCTTTGCCTTTTGCCTTACCACTATCGCTGAGTGTGGGCCTGAGAGAGCAGCTGGGCTGGAGAGAGCCTGCTGATTGGTATGCCCTGGTGACTGTGACAACGTTGGCAGGTATCCTGTGTATGTTCAGGGCCTATAGGACCCGACATCAGCAGAAATCTCCTGCAGGAGATTGAGGTGCACTCTTCTTGGACTGGACAGCTGCAGACAATGGAGTCACTGGCAGAGGGAGAGCAGTGCTGAAGGGTCCTTCAATGGAGCTCCTGCGGCTCTTGTCTATTGCCCTTCTTTCCTATGGATGCCTGCTGGCAGCTTTCTGTCTGCCTGAGTAGTAGGGCCCCCTGGAGTGAAGTCAAGGAGTCTTGTCCCCTTCTCATATTGATGCTGGACACTCATGACGACAGTGATGGAATGTAGGTCTAAGTACATATCTGTCATCCACTAATTATTTGGCTGGACCGGGCCTTCAGCATAGTTGCCTTTCCATACAGGCCACTGCCATAGACAGAAGATGGACAGATCCCTCCGTCTAGTGCAAGAATCCCTGCCTAATGTTCTCCTGCCTGTTTCTGCAGGTTGACCATGTTACCTAATGTTGAGTACAAAGGCATGTTTTCTGCATGGGGCTAAACAGTTCCTTGGTCTCTGGCAATCCCCTGAGGGCCAGAAATCTTGAAATAGCTGTGGACACATATCAGTGATGTGCTCAGCATATTGTGTAGAGCTGGGATAGCCAATGGGGTGATAGTCTCTGCTACTGGATGCTTAAGGTGAATGCTTTGCTGCTGTGACCTCTGAGAGTTCACAAACTTTGCCTTTAGAGGTGCTAGTGCTGCTCTGTTGCAGACTGTGAGCTGTTAAGTTTTGCCATCAGTAAACCTTCATAGCTATGCAAGGGAAGAAGAATAGTTTTTGAGGAAATGTAGGTGTCCATGTGCATCTGAGAAGAATGAGCTGCAATGTTCCTCCTTTACTTGCCATGCCAATATCTCCATTAGCACAGGATGGGTCAAGGTCATCACTTACTATGAGGAACCCTTCCATCACTCTGGGCTCTTTATTTTAAAAAAAATGTCTAGCTGCTTATCCTACAATGAGAGAAAAGGAAGGGTGAAGTATCATTAGAATGTATGTGGGAGTATTTGATGAGCATGCTATAGAGTAATAGAGACCTACAGCACAAGTGGAGATCCTTTGGCCCATCTTTTGGCTCATGTCCATACCAGTCAAAAATAACCACCTAACTGTTGTGGTTCTGTTCGCCGAGCTGGAAGTTTTTGTTGCAAACGTTTCGTCCCCTGGCCTTTTGGCACATGTCCATACCAGTCAAAAATAACGACCTAACTGTTGTGGTTCTGTTCGCCGAGCTGGAAGTTTTTGTTGCAAACGTTTCGTCCCCTGGCTAGGCAACATCATCAGTGCTTGGGAGCCTCCTGCGAAGCGCTTCTTTGATGTTTCCTCCAGTGTTTATAGTGGTCTGTCCCTGCCGCTTCCGGTTGTCAGTTTCAGCTGTCCGCTGTAGTGGTTGGTATATTGGGTCCAGGTCAATGTGTTTGTTGATGGAGTTTGTGGATGAATGCCATGCCTCTAGGAATTCCCTGGCTGTTCTCTGTCTGGCTTGCCCTATGATAGTAGTGTTGTCCCACTCAGTGGCCATGAGTTTCAAAGTTGCTGACTTCGGCAATTTCTGGAGTGCATCTTGTAGATAGTACACAGCTAGCATGTAGATGGCTACTACTGAGCATTGGTGGTGGAGAGAGTGGATTTTGTGGATATGGAGTCAGTCAAGAGAGTTGCTTTGTCCTGGATAGAGTCCAGCTTATTGAGTGTTATAGATATAGAAGATATAGAACCCCTACTGTGTGACAACAGGCCCTATGGCCCAACCAGTCCACACCAATTCTCAGAAGAGTAACCCACCCACCCAGACACATTCCCGTACATCTACCCGGACTAATACACCTAACCTACACATCCCTGAACACTATGGGCAATTTAGCATGGCCAATTTACCTAACATGCACATCTTTGGATTATGGGAGGAAACCGGAGCACCTGGAGGAAACCCACGCAGACACGGGGACAATGTGCAAATTCCACACAGACAGTTGCCAAAGGTGGGAATTGCACCCAGGTACCTGGTGCTGTGAAGCAACAGTGCTAACCACTGAGTCACCATGCTACCCCGTGTTTTTGGAGTTGAATTCGCTGAGGCAAGTGGGCATATTCCATCACACTCCTGACTTGTGCCTTGTAGGTGGTGGATGTGCTTTGGGGAATCAGGAGGTACTCACCACAATATTCCTAGTCTCTGATCTATCTTGTAGCCATTGTATCTATATGGTCAGGCCAGTTGAGTTTCTGGACAATGGTAACCCCTGGATGTTGACAATGGGGATTCAGTGATGGTAAATCTATTGAAAGCCAAGGGGAGATGGTTAGATTGTCTCCTTTTGGAGGTGGTTATTGTCTGGTGTTTGTGCTTCAATGTTGAAAACAAAAAATGCTGGAGATCACATTGGGTCATCCATGAGAGAAAGCAAGCTAACATTTTGAGTCTAGGTGACTCTGCTTCTGTATGTGAGGAGTTGCAATAATGCTGAACTTTGTGCAGCCATTGACAAACATCTGCACTTGTAAGCTTATGATAGATTGATGAAGCAGCTGAAGATGTTTGGGCCTCAGACACTACCCTAAAGAACTCCTGCAGATGTCCTGTAGCTGAGATGACTGAGTTCCACTACCACTACCAACTTCCTATGTATCAGGTATGACTCCAACCAGTAGAAAGTTTGTGCCTGATACCCACTGATTCCAGTTTTGCTCAGGCTCCTTGACATCATACTCAGCTGAATGTTGACTAGTTGTCAAGGATGTCACTCTTGCCTCATCTCTGGAATCCAGCTCTTTTATCTATGTTGAACCAAGGCTGCAATGAGGTCAGGCATTGAGTGGCTCTGGTAGAAGAAAAATTGGAGCAGGTTATTGCTAAGCAGGTGTTATTTGATAGCACTGTTAATGATGCCTTCCATCACTTTACTGATGATTGAGAGTGGACTGATGGGGTGGTAATTGACCAAATTGGATTTGTCTTGCCATTTGTGTACAGAACATAACTGGGAAATTTCCACATTGGCGGGTAGATGCCAGTGTTGAAGCTGAAATGGAATAATTTGATTAGGGATACAGAAATCCCTGGAGCAGAATTCTTCAAGAGGAAGAAGAAAGTTTATGTAAAGATGTGATGTGAAGGCTCAGTCAGGGTGCTTGAGTTACAAATTAGCCAGGAAGGACCAAACAAGAGCTAAGAAGAGCCAGGAAGGGACATGAGAAGTCTTTGGCAGATAGAATGAAGGAAAACCCAAAAGCTTTCTATAGGTGTGTCAGGAATAAAAGAATGAGAAGAGTAAGATTAGGGCCAGTCAAGGACAGTAGTGGGAAAATTGTGTGTGGAGTCCAAGGAGATAGGAGAGGTGCTAAATGAATATTTTTCTTCAGGATTCATACTGGAAAATGACAATGTTGTTGAGGAGAATATTGAGATGCAGACTATTAGACTTGATGGGATTGAGGTTCATCTGGAGGAGGTGTTATCAATTCTGGCAAGTGTGAGAATAGATAAGCCCCCTGGGCCAGATGGGTTTTATCCTAGGATTCTCTGGGATGCTAGGAAAGATATTGCAGAGCTATTGGCTTGGATCTTTATGTCATCATTACCTACAGGAATAGTGCCAGAAGATTGGAGGACAGCAAATGTTGTCCCATTGTTCAAGAAAGGGAGTAGAGACAACCCTATGAATTATAGACCAGTGAGCCTTACTTCAGTTGTGGATAAATTGTTGGAAAACTTTCTAAGAGATAGGATTTATAATCATCTAGATAGGAATAACTTGATTAGGGATAGTCAACACGGTTTTGCGAAGGGTAAGTCATCCCTCACAAATCTTATTGAGTTCTTTGAGAAGGTGACCAAACAGGTGGATGAGGGTAAAGCAGTTGATGTGATACATATGGATTTCAGTGAGGCATTTGACAAGGTTCCCCATGGTTAGCTATCGCATAAAATACGGAGGCATGGGGACTGAGAGCGATTTAGCAGTTTGGATCAGAAATTGGTTAGCTCAAAGAAGACAGAGGGTGGTGGTTGATGGGAAATGTTCATCCTGGAGTTTAGTTACTAGTGATGTACCGCAAGGATCTGTTTTGGTGCCACTGCTATTTGTCATTTTTATAAATGACCCGGATGAGGGCATAGGAGGATGGGTCTGTAAATTTGTGGAGTTGTGGACAGTGCCACAGGATGTTGTAGATTACAGAGGGACATAGATAAGCTGCAGAGCTGGGCTGAGAGGTGGTAAATGGAGTTTAATGCGGAAAAGTGGGAGGTGATTCACTTTGGAACGAGTAACAGGAATGCAGAGTACTGGGATAATGGTAAGATTCTTGACAGATGAGCAGGGAGATATCAGTGACCATGTATACAGATCTCTGAAAGTTGCCACCCAGGTTGATGGGGTTGTTAAGAAGGCATACGGTATGGTATGTTAGCTTTTATTCGTCAAGGGAGCTATGAGGTCATACTGTACAAAACTTTGGTGTTGCGTACAGTTCTTGTCACCATGTTATAGGAAGGATGTGGAAACATTGAAAAAGTTTTTGTTGCAAACCTTTCGTCCCCTGGCTGGGCGACATCATCAGTGCTTGGGAGCCTCCTGTGAAGCGCTTCTTTGATGTTTCCTCCGGTGTTTATAGTGGTCTGTTCCTGCCGCTTCCGGTTGTCAGTTTCTGCTGTCCGCTGTAGTCGTTGGTTTATTGGGTCCAGGTCGATGTGTTTGTTGATGGAGTTTGTGGATGAATGCCATGACTCTAGGAGTTCCCTGGCTGTTCTCTGTCTGGCTTGCCCTATGATAGTAGTGTTGTCCCAGAGGAACACCTAGCGGCAGGGACAGACCACTATAAACACCGGAGGAAACATCAAAGAAGCGCTTCGCAGGAGGCTCCCAAGCACTGATGATGTCGCCTAGCCAGGGGACGAAACGTTTGCAACAAAAACTTCCAGCTCGGCGAATAGAACCACAACAACGAGCACTCGAGCTACAAATCTTCGCACAAACTTTGAACCACCTAACTATTTCAATGTATTGCCTTGCCAGGTGCTGATTCCTCCTCGGTAAGTAAATAGGAGACACAGTGCTAGGAAACAGTCGAGCTACAAATCTTCGCACAAACTTTGAACCACCTAACTATTTCAATGTATTGCCTTGCCAGGTGCTGATTCCTCCTCGGTAAGTAAATAGGAGACACAGTGCTGAGGAAACAGTAGAAGATTGACAGCAGAAGTGGGTGTGAGTCCTACAAAGCATAGCATGCATGTGATAGTGAGATGGCCAGGCCAGTGTAAGGTAACTCCACACTGTCAGAGTTAGTCTTAGTGATATTTGTAATTCTTATGCTCCCTAACAGGCTACTCTTTGTAGGCTAAAGTTGAGCTATGGATTTGACATTGCTACAGTTTAACTGCCAAAGCCTAGGATGGAGGATTGCCACTATGTGTTCCACCAAGATCAATCTTTATGATATACTCTTAGTGAGCACGTACCATACTCAATTTAAACATTCCTAGAATTCCAAAAGCATAAATAAGAAAGAACTTGAAATTTTGTAATGCCTTCTGTGACCTAAGGATAATCCAAGAAATTTCACAGCCATAAAAGGCCATTGAAATGTAGTTGCTGTTGTAATTTAGGCAGAAGAGGCAGCTAATGTGTAAACAGAGATCTGCCAAGAATAGATTGCCTAATATTGTTATTGTGATTGAAGGTTAAAAGCTGATCAGTTCAGCAGCAAAATATGCTATGGGATCTTTTACATCCATTTAGGAGAAGTGGCAGAGGCTCAGTTTAATATCAAATCTGCAAGATGTGACCTCTGACCATGCAGTGCTCCTGGAACTAAGGGAAAGTTTGCAATTGATATCAGTCCGAGAGGATTACTCAATTGACCTGGTTCAGCAGAAGCTGCAGAAATTGTTTACTATGAGAAGTGACACCAGGCTCTTCGTTAATAATGGCGCTGATTGAAGACTAACTGAAGGAACTGATAACCAAAACTGGAGGCAACCAAGTTGGGGTCTGCATTGAGCTTAGCTACAATGGATCTTGTAAGATGTGATACAACTGTGTTATTCATTCTCATGATGGTGGGCATTGTGTACTGGGTCTGGATCAAGAGAGACTGCTGAGTCTGGGCTTTGGTGTGAATATTACACGAGTAGGCTTGGTATTAATGCTATTCACGAAATAATCTCTCTCCACAATCTGTTGTTTGATCTCCAACTCGCACAGGTTGCCTTTTTGCATATTTGGATATTAACCCTTAGCCCCGAATGTAACTGAATCCCTGGAGCAGGGAATGGCTCCTTCGAGAGCTGCAGGTTGTTTGGACCTGAAGACTGCTGGATTAGTAAGCATTCTGACAATGCACCTTCTTTGGTTTGAGCTTCGTCGAGTCTTGGTATTTGCCCTTTTTATTGCAGGTTAGAGTTGTCAGAGGACTCACAAAGAAAAGCTTGTGTGGTTAATAATCCTTTAAGAATTCAGAATGCTGCCTAGTAGTTTGAAATAATCAAGGTAATGGAAGATATTTTCTCCTAAAATCTGGCTTTCAATCAAAAGCTGTTTAAACCCGAATATATACAATCCTGGGTACAATAACAATTTATCTTTATAGAATTAACATAAACCATGTTTTAGAAAAAGAGAGCGATAAACTGTAGATATTTGACTGCATGAAAGATGTCAACTCATGAACCTTTATAGTGTTTCTGCTTTTGGTTCGGTTTTTGAGCATGGACACTTCTTTTTTTGTTTTGGTGAAACAAAGTGCTTATTGGTCAATTCTTACACTATTGTCTTAAGGAAAGTAATAACTGAGTTTTAGTGAGTTTTAACAGAATATATATTTTCATTGTCGCCTCAGTATTCTTAGTTTTATATAAAAAAACATTCTGAACCACAGCACTTGTTATATTCAACTTACAATGACTGTAAAAGTGATATTATATGTCCTAGCTCTTTGTAAAAAAAAAATTCTGGTATATAAATATAATTTAGCATGCCATTTGATGGTGTATTTAAACATGGTTACAACTTGTCTTTCTAAACTAACTTGCATTTATAATCTAATCATAAATTTGAAATATGTTAAGATAGTGTCTTGCAGTTGGAAAGAAAATAGTGTGTTAACACCTATGGGCTAGACATTTATGAGCAGGGTGGCAGGCAGATGGTTGGGGGAGCAGATAAAATTGGCTGTCATTGCAACAGTACAATGCCTCCATCCACTGCCACTCTGATTTTACCTGCAGCATGCAAGGTCACTGCTGTATGTCCAGCCTGCTGAATGAAACAGAGTAAAGTGTACTGCCAGAGGATCTATCCACAAGGTAATTCTGCCCTTACTGCAGTTTTCCCTTGCCCTTATCCTGAAGGTTACAGACTCTCTCACCACTTGCTGAAAGCCTGGGCTTACATCTAATTCCTACCTCCGCGGCATTTCCTCATCGGATTGCTCGCAGTCTCTTTGCTGGTAGCACAGCTGGGCCATGAATCTACCTTCCCTCTTGTTGTCCAGAATCTCTCCTCCTGGAAGAGAGCAAAACACCTACCCTGAACAAGTTAAAGATCTGGTGGCTATTAATTAAGATGGGTTTACCATTAACTTTTGCGTCAGAAACATGGACATACACAGAGCATAGAATTCAGCCTATGGTGTACAGTGAAAACTTTCCAAAACTTAACTATGTAAAATTTGTTGAAGTGATGGGACTTACATGAGACCAAAGGTTGGATTCTATGAATCTTCTCAACTTGAAGAGCCATTTTTCCCAGGAGAGCGTGTATAGTATGCTGGGGGACACTGCCCATTCTAACCACAAGTGAACTGGTCCGTATAATATGGGGATAGTTAAGATGCCAACTAACCCACCCACTTTTAAGGTCATTGAAGTCCTCAGGTATCCAACTAATGCCTGCTTAGGCCATCATCCCACCTCCAAACCAGAGAAGTTATTAAACACCTCTGGGGCAAGTGGGGCTTGAGCTCAGATCTCCTGGCTCAGAGGTAGAGCCACTGGCACTACACTACAAGGGCCCATAACTTGCTGAACAATGCAAGGAATGTGAGAGTGAGAAGGCCTCTTTTTAATAAAATAATTGAAAATTCTCTAAGGAAGCAAGGCATGTCTTTTGAGGGGTGCGTTGAAGAGACCCTCATCCTTCCAAGATCTTATACCCCATTGCCTGCCAGGCCTTTCAAACCCACTGCTCCACCTTACCACCACCATCACTACGCTCCCTAATCCGGTCCCAGCTAAATGTCCTTTACATCTTGTGTCCTCCTTGCTGTTCCAGCAGCTCTCGTTTTTGTTTGGAGTGCCTGGGCTGCTGGTCAGTTTGGATGGACACTGTTGAAGATGAGGCTTCCACTCACTGAGGAGTGATAATCCAATCCTTACCTTATTAAAGCCATCCAGAGTGGTTAAAGGCTGCAGCAGAACCTTTTCTGAAATTACCAGAAGGTGCTGAGTAGCAGAAAGCCTAGGTTCAAGTCCCATCTGTTCCAGAGGTGTGTCAACACTTGTCTGAACAGGTGAATTGAAAATACCTACACCATCCACAAAATTAAATCCAACAAATCAGTGAAAGACATCACAACTTGTCTGAACAATGAGGCAGCCGCACAGCTCTGTTTCTAGTTGGTATCAAATGAGGGACAACATGTGAAATGTGATAACCGCTACAATATAGAAACACAAAAAAAATGATCCGAGGATTTATAATTACCTCAGCTGAAAACAAAACCAGTAAAGAAAAAGGCATGTATTCCTGGTAAACACAAACATTATAATGAAAGAAGAACATCATATTCCCATAGCTTCTCATCATTCACCATTATTTTTACACCCACTTGAATTCAAAAATTGGTTGTCTGGTGGCTGTTGACTTAATAATCTATTTTTAACCTATTGTCAACAAAACTAAGCGTAAATGAGGCATGAGATGGAAACACACATCAGTTGTACTTACAAAAGAATTGTTTGTCTAATTGTTATTATCAGAGTCTGCTGTGAAATTGTTACAGCAGATGAACTTTTAGTACCATCTCACAATAGCTGGAGGTAATTCATTTTATTGCTTTGACAATGGTCTATCTGAAGCAGTTCTTCAACTTTACACCAGTGGCAAAGTCTGTGCCCTTTCACATCCTTGAGTTCAATGAGTTTGCCAGTTAACAAATGAAAGAGCTTGCCTTCATTTAAAATCTTATTGTGACTTGTAAAGATGTCCCAATCACGTCATTCATAAAGAATTAATTTGAATTTCAGCCATTTGCACTTTGTGGCTGAATGTAGCGATCAGGTTTTGTTTAACACACCAAGGTCCAACAAGCATTAATGGGATAGGTGATCAGTTAATCTGTTGTTGATGCTGTCAGCCTGAAAGGATTGTTAGTTAAATAGAGTCGAGAGTGTGGTGCTGAAAAAGCACAGCCAGTCAGGCAGCATCCGAGGAACAGGAGAATCGACGTTTCAGGCATAAGCCCTTCACAGATTGAAGGTGAGCCTCATCCTGGATGAAAGGCTTATGCCCGAAACATTGATCCTCCTGCTCCTTGGATGCTGCCTGACCTGCTGTGCTTTTCCAGCACCACACTTTCGACTGCAGTCCTCATTTTCTCCCTGTTGGTTAAATAGAGTCTGGAGAAAAGGAAAGCACAGATTGACTCAACTGTTTTTGAAATTATAGTTGTGGCAATATATGGTTGATTATAGTCATCAAGGTTTAGAAACAAGGAAAATAGGATCAGGAGTAGGGAACTCAGAAATTTCTTCCCCAGCTTCTCACAAAGCTCTGGGAAACACCTGACCATGTCCCAGAGATTTATCTATCTTTATGCATTTTAACACTGAAATTTATTTATAACACTAACTAGGAGAAAGTGAGGACTGCAGATGCTGGAGTTATAACACTAACTATCTACAAGGTTACAATATCACAGACATACTCACATTGTCAGGGTTCTGTGCTTTCTGATCTTACAGTAGATTATACACATAACTGACTAACCACACTGATGCTCTCACAGAGAAAGTTTAACCAAAGGTGAAGTTGGGTACCTTTATACTGGAACATGACATTTATGATGTCATCTGTCTTAAAGGTACACTCTCTATGTTACTGGAATCTGTGCCATAAAACCATAATCTCCAAATCTTAGTGTGAGGTATTCAATGGGTTCCAGATGCAGATGCCCATCGGTTTTAACATTTCAGACAATCGCAGCATGCTCAGTGCATCAGGATTTTCAAAAAGTCCAAAGTGCATCTTTCAGGGTCCACCAGATCTATGACTATCTGGAGATGGGAAGGTCTGTGTCATTGATATTTCATTTAGGTCTGTTATATGACTGTTACCTCAATTTTTTTTTCTCAAAATGCTCTTCTTCCTACCATCCTTTCATCTGGAAATTTAAAATATGATGAAACTTGCTCCCCCACCCACAAGATAGCGGCGGTAAAGTTGATGTAAATTTTCTTTTGGTAAACATGCTAAAAATGAAATTAATTAAGATATCAATGATAAAGTTCGTAATTTCCATAATCATAACTCCCCTTTTATCTGTTTCGTTCCTACTATTCCGAGCAATGTCCAGAAGCTGATGCTTGATGTTTATTAAAACAACTCTTCTTAGAAGAGAACTTGGGCTTTCTCTCAAAAGTTCCTTGTTTGATGTTTTGCTGAGTGGCACATGATGGGTTTTAGCTCTTGTGCTGTTTAGTTGTATGTAGGTCAATAGAACATATTTTAATTCCTTTTGGTTGGTGGATGAAACCCACTGAAACAGTAAAAGTTCAGTGCTTGTAGCACTCAAAACAATGATTTTTTTTTCTTTTTGTGTTTGTTCCCCAAAATCTTTCATCTATACAAACACCATTTAGGATAACCATGCCAACCACTCAAGATTCATCAGCATTGAACAAGGCTTCTTCACCTGCACAGTTTCTCATGAATTTGGACAGAACTGTTGTCAAAACATTCTTTGCTAAAGTGATACATCCAGGCACCCTCTTGCCATGAGGCTTTTAGTCATGAAAGTTGTTTTGTTTCCAAGATTGTGATTAAGCTTGTTTTACCCTCTGAGAAGGAAGCCAAGTGCCATCTTCATTTGAAGTGTCCTCCAGAACAAAATGTTGCTGCTGCATCTATTGAATTTAGAATAGTGCAGTCCTGCTTTTGCTTTCTCAATTCTTATTCAGTTTATTTTCTTTTGTGATCAGAATCTCACTTGAACATAATGGCTGTCTAGTTTTGGAGGAGTTAAAAATGAAATGTCAAAGTGCTTCACCGTTTCTCTATTCTTTTTAAACCAACTCCTCTCTTTAATCATAGGGGAGATGTTCAATTTTCACACCAGGTCATAATTTCAGTTTCAACCTGCAATTATTCTCATGCAGTTGCAAGCAGAATTATGTGTCATGTATATTTATTTTCTTGGAATTGACAGACTAGTCAGTAGTTTCAGATTTTTACTGGGTTTTGGAAGCATAAAGATTTAGTGCCAAATTAAGTGCCAATTATAACTGTCAGAATGATTTTAATGCAATGCAGGATCATTCACAATGCCTATCAGACTAGTCATCAGCCTATGAATCCTTTTACTTCTTCTGCTGTTCTCCATGGGAAGAATTTGATTATATAAACGCCTAACAATGACAGATGCCAGCTCAGTATGCTGTTGAGGAATTTGCTGATAAAAGCATGGCTGTTTTGAGTGCACAATACAGCAATGCGTTCAACACACGGACTGTATTGAAGTGAAACTGAAGATATCTGCTTTCAAGGAATGTGCGTCATGTTAAGATCACATGATTCCAGCAGATTAACACAGACATTTGTGCGTGGTTGGATTTGGGTATAGGAAGGGTTTGGAGGGATATGGGCTGGATGCGAGCAGGTGGGACTTGATTAGGTTGGGATATCTGGTCGGCATGGACGGGTTGGACCAAAGGGTCTGTTTCCATCTGTACATCGCTATGACTCTATGACATCCCCTCCTTTTGATCCAAAAAATGGTAGCAATAATGGCAGCCATTATCATGTACATTTTTAGTTATCCCTAGTTAATAACTAAAACACAGGATTCTCATGGTTTAGCATTTCATTATTTCCATTATTTTTTGTTATTTTAGATTTTATTGTCACATGTACTCAAGTACAGGGATACAGGAGTATAGTGAAATGTGTACAGTGTTGTCATTCTTGGTAACATCTTAGGTACAAAGAATGTTTTGACAACAGTTCTGTCCAAATTCATGAGAAACTGTGCAGGTGAAGAAGCCTTGTTCAATGCTGATGAATCTTGAGTCATTGGCATGGTTATCCTAAAAGGTGTTTATATAGATGAAAGATTTTGGGGAGCAAACACAAAAGGAAAAAAAAAATCATTGTTTTGAGTGCTACAACCAATTAACTTTTACTGTTTCAGTGGGTTTCATCCACAAACCAAAGGTACCTAAGTACTGCTTACTTTAAAGTAGAAAAACAAAGAAATAAAGTTAAAAGTTCAACATTGTAGTCCTTCTCAAGAGCTTAGTCATGCTGAGCTCACACTGCCCACAAGGGTTCCGTCTCCTCCATGCCTGGCTTCATCTCCTCGGTGCCAGGCTTGATCTCCTCTGTACCAGGGTCGATCTCCTCATGCTTGATGCTGCTGCAGTTGGCAGGGGACCCCTATAGCTGTCATGCTGGGCTCACTCTCTTGACCTCACTGTTCCCAATACTGGCTCACTCAACCTCACATTGGGCTAGCTCTCTCACTCTTCCCCTGCTCTCTCACTGTCCCCACACTGGGTTGATCTCTCCACAGAAGGTAAGTCGATTAAAGTACGAAAAAAAGCTGTTTTTCCATTCCCTCCATCACCATTTCAGTGATACAGGTGATAGGCAGCTGCTTCCTTCATCTGGTTTTTCTACATATCACCTATTTCACCATCAGTCTCAGCATTTGCATTGCACAGATTGTCCTTAAATCATGCCGGTCACGTAGCAGTATGTCTGTATTTTCTTGCTATTGACTATTCATTTGTGTGTTGTTTATCACCAGGGAATGTTGTTTCTGTATCATTTGTTGTTGCTATGATAGCCATTATTATCTTATTTCTGCTGTTGATTTGCTGTGAGCCTCTGGGTCTGATGATTGCTGTATGATCTGTGTAGGTGGTGCACTCTTTCCTTCCTGATGAGTCAACTACAGTTGAGGAAAGGTCTCTATAGTTGGCTACATGTGTCTGTCATTGAGATAATATTTCTATACGTCTTCCATCAGGCAAATGATGCAGAAGCCTGAACACACATACCTGAAAATGTGTTGCTGGAAAAGCGCAGCAGGTCAGGCAGCATCCAAGGAACAGGAGAATCGACGTTTCGGGCATAAACCCTTCTTCAGGAATCACACATACCAGCAGGTTCCGGAACAGCTTCTTCCCAGCCGTTATTAGATTATGAATGGGCTCACAAGTCTCAAACAATGCTGATCTTGCTAATGTTGCTCTCGCCTAGCAGACGCCCTCTAACCTGTATGCCTCTGTCTAAGTATTTTTACAGCTTCTGATCTGTACATCCTTGTTCCCCCACACAGCTCTTAAACAATACTTTTCACTGTACTTCGGTACTCGTGACAATCAATCAATCAATAAATATCATTCAATTCCACCATTTTCGATCAAAGTGGCAACTGTTTCATACAGGTCCTAAGGTGCCACTTGAGCTAGATTTTGCTGACATTGCTGAATGTTTGTACCCCAACTGGGTCTTCAGGACTCAGCTCTGGCAATGGTTTAGCAGATAGCTTTGCAGTTTGCCTTGTATATATCTGTGTGGTAGTAGCTATTTAGTGATTTTCTCAGCTTTTCCATTTGACTGGGAACATTGTGGAGATGATGTGATGTGAGATAGTCATAGAGGTTTACAGCAGCAGGCCCTTCAGCCCACCTTGGAGAAAGTGAGGACTGCAAATGCTGGAGAGTCAGAGTCGAAAAGTATGGCACTGGAAAAGCACAGCAGGTCAGGCAGTGATGTTATTGGGTGTGTGTGTCCCAGAGATGTTCTCGGAAAAGTACCGCGAGTTGGCATCTTGTTTCCCCAATGTAGAAGAGACTTCATCGAGAGCAACGGGCACAGTAGATGAGGTGTGCTGATGTACAGGAAAATCTCTGCCAGATGTGAAAAGATCCTTTGAAGCTTTGGATGGAGGTGAAGGGGGAGGTGTGTGCTCAGGTTTTACACCTCTTGTGTTGTCAAGGGAAGTTGCCGGGAGTGGAGGGTGGGTTGAATGGGGGTGTGGACTTAATGAGAGATGTAGATAGGAGTGCGAAATGTATCTCTGATGGTGGGGTCTAATTGCAGGTGATGGAAATAGTGGAGGATAATGCGTAATATCCAGAGATTAGTGGGATGGAAGCTGAGGACCAGGAGGATTCCATCCTTGTTACATTTGAAGGGGTGGACTTCAAGGGTGGAGGTGCAGGAAGTGGAGGAGATGCACTGAAGGACATTGTTGATCATGTGGGAGGAGAGATTGTGGTCCTTGAAATAGGGGGCCATCTGAGATGTTCCGGAGTGGAATTGCTCCTCGTGGGAACAGATACGGTGGAGGCGGAGAAATTGGGAGTAAGGGATCGTGTTTTTATGAGAGGGGGTGGGAGGAGGTGTAGACAGGCAGTTATGGAAGTCGGTGGGTATCTAATAGATGTCCATGTTGAGTCAGATGCCGGAGAGGTCCAGGAAGGGGAGGTGGCATCTGAGATGGCCCAGGTGAACTTAAGGTTAGGATGGAAGGTGTTAGTGAAGTTGCTGAACTGTTCCACTTCCTGGACACCTCCCTCCCCTTCCTGGACCTCTCCGTCACCAGCTCCACTGACCGACTTAACATGGACATCTATTTCAAACCCATTCACTCCCACAGCTACATCCTCCTAACTCCTCCCAATCCACACCCCCATTCCCCATAAAAACGCGATTCTTTACTCCCAATTCCTCCGTCTTTGCCGTATCTGCTCCCAAGAGGAGCTATTCCACTTAAGGACATCCCAGATAACCTCCTGTTTCAAGGAACGCAATTTTCCCTCCTGTGTGATCAACCATGCCCTCGAACGCATCTCCTCCACTTCCTGCACCTCCGCCCTTGAACCCCACCTGTCCAATTGCAACAGGGATAGAAGCCCCCAGTCTTCATTTTCCATCCCACTAATCTCTGGTACAGAGAGTATCTTCTGCCATTTCTGCCACTTACAATCAGAGCCCAGCACCAGGGATATATTTCCCTTCCCACCCCTATCTGGTTCCAGAGAGAGACCATTCCCTCCGTGACTCTTTCATTAGGTCTAAGCATGTGGGTGTGTGTGTGTGTGCACGGGGTGGGTATGAGTGTCTGTGAGAGAGTGTGTGTATATGTATGTGTGTGAGTATGAGTCTAATCGGGTTTTAGTCTGTGAGTGGGTACGTGTGTGAATGTGGAAGTGTGTATGTAAGTGTATGAGAGAAAGCTTGTGTATGAGAGAGGATCTGTATGAGTGTATGGGTCTGTAGGAGTGTGTGTGTTTGTGTGTGTTTGTGTGTGTGTGTATGTCATGCAGTGGAATCACCTGTAGTGTGACATGAACCGAAGATCCAGTTGAGGCCATCCCCATGGGTACTGAACTTAGCTATCAGCCTCTGCTTGGCCACTTTGCATTGTTGCCTGTCCCTCACACACACACCCTCATGCACACATACACATATATTTTTATAGGGTGAATTTGTACTTGCAGAATTACATTTTATTTTGCTCAAAAACTGCATGAATCCATGTACGATTCTGTAAATCCCTTTTTTAGATTAGAATCAGTCTGAACATTGTGGCACAGACAGTCTCACGCAGGGCAGCTCACAACATAAATGTATTATCTGGGCCGACATGGCTCCTATTGTTAAAGTTCACTTGATTATGTAACTTTAGAAAGTTCTGGGATTTACATGTGAAAGAACTGAAACCAACATGCCCATTCTAAAGGATGAGAGACTTAACAAACAATCCAGGTCTTTTTCAATATATAATTTCAATTACATCACACTGTAAACCTTTGCTATAAATTCTGTGTCTTGTGATCTTATACTCCACAACTATCTGATGAAGGAGCAGTGTTCCAAAACCTATTGGAGTATAACCTGGTGTTGTATGATTTTTAACTTTGTACACCCCAGTCCAACACCAGCATCTCCAAATCATCAATTCCATAAGTTAAGGAATGCCTTATCATGAAAGATGATGATTTAATGGTGGGAGAATTCATAATCTTGGCAGTCCAGATTGAATCTGCCATGTTTGATTTGACAACGTCACACAGAATGTACCCGCCGAATCCTCTCTGCAGATCCAGCTTGTCCAACTATCTCAAATGCAAGAGTTACCAGAACTGAAAATTTAGCAATCTCATCAACAATTGCCCCAGTATGGTCAGCTTGCTCAAAAATTGCTGAAATTATGGACATTTTTGATTTGATTTGATTTCTTATTGTCATATGTATCAAGGTACAATGAATAGTATTGTATTGTATGCTGACCAGACAAAATACAGAAGTATATCAGGATAATAGAACAGAACATAAAGCATGGTATTACAGCTGAAGAGAAGGTGCAGAGAAAGATCATCTCTAATATTTGAGAGGTCTCTCAAAGTCTACCAACAGCATGGAAGAAGTTCTTGAATTTGTTAGTATCTGTTTTCAAATGTTCGTAATTTCTGTCCAGTAAAAGAGGGTGGAAGAGAGTATAGCTGGGGTGGGAGGGGCCTTTAATTATGTTGGCTGCTTTCCCGAGGCAGCAAGAAGGATAGACACAGCCAATGGAAGGAAGGTTGGTTTGCATGATGGACTGAGCTGTATTCACAACTCTCTGTAATGTTTTGTAGTCTTGGGCAGAGCAGTTGCCATACCAAGTTATGATGCATCCAGATAGGATGTTTTCTATGGTGCATCTATAAAAATTGGTAAGAGTTATTTTGGATAGTGCCCATCAATTTACATTACCAGGTCCATCTCAAGAAATAGGGTAATTTATGCTCATATTTGAATTACATTGCAGAGCTTTGTAGGTCATGGAGTTATCTTGAGTGTGCTATTAGTTACATGTACAACCAATTTTTAATAATCAGTCAGGCTCATTACATGTTTTTTTTAAGCTGGCTGGAAGTAACATGCATACATTGTGCAGGGCTCTGCTTTTGCTACCAAGATGATTTGTTAAAGTCATATATCTTTTCTGAATAGGCATGAACAAACATTTTAAAACTATAAAATAAACCAACTGTTCGCACACAGAACTTGGTGGGAGTCATTTATGGACAACTCAAAGGCACAAAACATAATAGGCAGGAGGTGCAAATCAGCAATATTTTTTATTGTCGTATTTGTCTCAATGCCTTGAGATTTCAGCTGGTCTGGAATCAAGGTTGACGGCTTCCTCCCAAGTCTGTCATATTGTGCCAGTACGTCTTGTCACTCTATTTTGCTGATGGGACAGGATATTCCTGGAGTCAGTGATAAAGGAATGGAATGTTGGCTGGAACATACAAGTCAGACATCAGACTATTGCTTAGCTAGTCTGTGGTCAGATGTTAGTTATTAAAACAGCTGTTCTTTTTAGTATAGATGGATGACATGGAATTGTTTTATCAAAGCCATAGCTTCAATGTTTGCAAATAATATAATGCTTGAAAATGCAACAAATTGCTCTTTTGATTTTGGCCATAGATGTTAATGAGAAGAATTGATGAAGCTAGATGTAATTGTGTCTGAATTTAATGCCAAGGTGACTGCTGGGTGGTCCATCTACATTTATTCTGGCAACATTTTGTTGTCATAGTTAATGCAACTGAAAGGCTTGCTAGCCATTTCAGAGAGTAGTTAAGAGTCAAACTCACTGGTGTAGATCTGATGCTACATTTAGGCATGCCTAGGTAAAAAAAATCATAGAATCCCTGCAGTGAGAAAGCAGACCATTTGGCCCATCAAGTGACACCGAGCCTCCAAAGATATATCCACCCAGACCCACTCTCCTTCCTTGCATTTGCCATGGCTAATCTACCTAAGCGTGCACATCTCCAGATACCATGGGTAATTTAGCATGGCCAATCCACCTAATCTGCACATATTTGGACTGTGAGAGGAAACTGGAGTACCTGAAGAAAACCTACACAGACACAGGGAGAATGTGCAAACTCCACACGGTTGCCCAAGTGTGGAATCAAACCAGGGTCCCTGGTGCTGTGAGGCAGCAGTGCTAATCACTGAGCCACCATATTGTTCATCAAAATGTCAGAATTCTTCCCCTAAAGCACATTAATGTTTATTTAATCAAAGTAAACAGTCAACTTAGTGTCAACAACATAGAAAATTCTTAGTTTAAATGGTGAGTAGTTGTGTGGACATAAAATTAGCTAGCGTACAGGAAGCAAAGTAGTGATAAAATTTGTTTTGCGATTGGAAGGAAGTCTGCACTGTTTTTCCTCAGGGCTGATTACTAGAACTACTGCTCTTTTTGAGTAGGTTAATCATCTCAGCTTCTAAGCATTGGTATCTAATAAACTGTCATCATCAGGCAGAGGATCAAATAGTATGTGTGGGTAATAAAAGCCATGTGTGGTGCTGACTGCTGGAATGGCTAACATCTTATCATTTCAAAGCTGCACACCATGATCTATTTCGCTAGATGCTGCCAGAGCATGAAGATCTAGAATCTCTTTCAGAGAAACATGTGACAGAAATTGTGCACTCACCACTCCACGCCCGGCCTTATATGAAGGAGGTGAGCAGTGTGGTCCTGGAAAGGGCTGCTCACACACTCAGACGACTGCCGAGGTCAACTTCTGCTTCCTTCCAGTGAGAAGCTATCCTATGTCCTGAGCAACAAGTGAGCAGGTCGGTGGCTACAGTTCCCAATGAATCCACATCGAATGCATACGTTGCTTGCCCAGCAGACCTCCGACAGATAGATGATTCTGATAAACATTAGAAAGATGATGGATATGAAAGTTTGTGAGAAGATTTGTAGCTCGGGTGCTCGTTGCTGTGGTTCTGTTCGCCGAGCTGGAAGTTTTTGTTGCAAACGTTTCGTCCCCTGTCTAGGTGACATCCTCAGTGCTTGGGAGCCTCCTGTGAATGATGGATATGATTTAATTATGGTGAGGGAATATTGCACATTGTCAGTCTTATTTGTATGGATCTAACTTGATCAAGTGGCAGCTTAGGCCTGATCAAGGGCTTATGCCCGAAACATTGACTCTCCTTCTCCTTGAATGCTGCCTGACCTGCTGTGCTTTTCCAGCACCCCACTATTCGACCCTGGCAACTTAAGCCTAATCAGCTGACAATCGATCTGGCTTCAGTGGATGTGTTCCACGTCTTGTAAGAACCACAGCATGATGATGACCTGCTATCAAAACCACTTGAATTTAGATTAGTTTCAGTCACGTAGTCAACTACAATCAGTCTTGCAAGAGCAGACAAACCGCTAAGTCACTAACTTTAGGAGATCCAATGGTTACCTGCAGCTTGATTGTCCTGTTTGTCAAAGATATACATTTTGAAAATTTCGTATGTGACTACATTAACTTTAATGAAACAAAGAACAACAAGTTGAGTTATTAAAATTGTTAGATATTAAAAATAAAAACAGAAATTGCTGTAAAGGTTCAGCAGGTCTAGTAGCATCTGTAGAGAGATGTTAATGTTTGAGTTGAATGACCTTTTCTCAGAACTGCCTGACCTGCTGAGCTTTTTCCAGCAATTTCTATTTTTGTTTCTGATTTACAGTATCCACAGTTCTTTTGGTTTTTAGATATAAAAATAATTTGAACTAGCTTTACATTAACGTGGAAGCTGAAGGAATAAAATGGAGAATTCTGAACCCTTCTGTAAGTGAGGCTTGAGATTGTGTGGACACAAATATTTGAAGGTGTTATGACAATCGAGAGACCAATTAAAAAATCTAAATAATCAAAATCGTTCCCTCTAAACCTAAAATCACAACATATCAGTATGAAGAGGTTATGGTAATCCTTTGTGTAAGCTGGAGCATTGTTCAGGTCTGAGCACCACACTGCCGAACAGACGTTAGGGTCTTAGAATGCCAAAGAGATTTACTGGAGGCATACTAGAGATGAAAGACTTAAATTCCGTGGAAAGATTGAAAATCTGGCCTCATTCTTTTTAAAACTGAGAAGCTTAAGAAGAGATCTACTGGCAATGTTCTGACTTATGAGTTGTTTTGATCAAGATAAACTGTATCTAGTGGCAGAAAAGCAGGTAAGTGAAGAACACATTTTTAATTAATGACAAGATTGATTGGTTGAAAGAAAATGAGGACAGAAAGGAAGGAACATTTTACAGAGCAAGTCGCGATTTAGAATGCGTTGTCTGATCGGGAGGTGAAAGCAGATTCAATGGTAACTCTCAAAGATGAATTGATTAATCCTTAAAGTGTAAAAAAAATCTTGTAAGGCCTTGGGGAAAGAGCAAGGCAATGGGATTAGTTGGATTGTTCTATCAAAGAAGTGGTATATCCTACTTCTGTGCTATGCCACTCGATGACTTAATATGTTCTCAGCATCAGTGAGAAGTAAAAATGAAATGCGTAGAAAATTTAATTTTACTATGACTTGTAAATAACATTACATCATATAAACCTCAAAACATTACACAATAGGCTGCATTTACATTTATAACCATTCACTTACAGGGAAGGTTCTACATCTGTTGTGCGGAGGGTAATGAGAGAAAAAGGGTGGAATTTTCTTTTTTTTGTGAACGTCTATTTTATAGTTACTCACAAACTATTAATAATTGAATAAGGAATCAAAATGTTTGCTTGTGAAGAACGTTTTCCTAATTTATTTCTGTGTTGAATCGAAGCCCTGTGACAGATGTGACAACATTTGATATTTATAGTGCAACGTGGAATCAGCCAAATAATCCAGCTGCATGCAACTCATACTGAACTCAGAGACAGTAGAGCTCTGTGCATAAATTCATCCAAACAGCTGAAATTATTAATATCTTTTAAAGTATTGACAGCAGGGCTGATTATGCCCCAATGTTATGAAGGAGTAACGTATTCATTGCCAGCTGGTGTACTCATGCTCCTAGGTAATTTTCAACCCATTTTAAGCTCTGCTACTACATTCTAATTCACACCAGGTTCCATTCCATTGAACCTACAAGTCCAGCAAGTTAAAAGTGAAACTCCTCAACCTCCTGTTCAATCCCGTAGTAAGATTAGATCTGCACTCAGGTGAGTAACAGAATGGAATTCCACCAACACAGCTCTCAGTTCCATGTAATTTTACCTCTCTATGACATAGCCCTTATCCACACGATCAGTATCTGCTCTTAGAGTAAAAGCATAGTTTACTCTTTACTTCACAATCCACCCTCCCCACAAATTCACTCTTCCCACAAACTATTAACATCATGAACTATTTTTCCTCAAATGCCTATTCCTGACAACCCCCAAGTCACCTTCATCAGAATTATCAATCTCCAAATGCATCCTCAGCTCTCTTGGGGAATGAGTAGAGTGTATTTGCTCCTTTTGTGTTCTCTTGGAAGGTAAGCTCATTGGTGGAGCGGGAAGACAACTTCTTATGACAGCTAGTTCCCAAACTGTGACACTTACAGACACGTAGGTATAACAGCACAGGAGATCAATAATGAAAAAACTGATTCAAGAAGCAACACTCCACCACTCAAACATTCAAAATCCCTTGAAAAGGATGATGATGAAGTAGGATACACTCTCTCATTTCTTATTAGTTTGCTAGTGACTCTAGCGTTGACTTTAGGAGTCAAAAACAAGAATGAAGAACATTCTGGAGACAAGGAAATGAGAACTTTTCAATCACCCTCAGACTAAAGATTTTTTCTTCCCGTAGGTACTAATAACAGGTCCACATTGGCTTCAGCACTAGGCTATTGTGAAGCAAGCAATGGCATTTTCGGTATTTCATTAGAAAATAGGAATATATCTTTATCAACAATAGAATAAACTTCTGGACCAGATCTACAGCAAGTTGTGCCTAGTATACTGGCTTGCAGAATTACTTGGAAAGTAAACCTTATTATCAAGTATCTTCTCAATAAAAATCTCATTAATGACAGGAAGACAGTTAGTGTGAGTCCTTCAGACAATGGCTCTGTAGCTTGATTTTGCAATGTCCGGGATCCCCGCATTGCCCGATTCTACCTCCTTCCCAAGATCCACAAGTCTGACCACCCTGGCCGACCCATTGTCTCAGCCTGCTCCTGCCCCACAGAACTCATCTTCACCTACCTCAATACTGTCCTATCTCCCCTAGTCCAGGAACTCCCCACATACGTTCGAGACACCACCCACGCCCTCCACCTCCTCCAAGACTTCCGTTTCCCCAGCCTCAGCGCCTCATCTTCACCATGGACATCCAATCCCTCTACACCTCATCCACCGTGACCAGGGCCTCCAAGCCCTCTGTTTCTTCCTCTCCCAACATCCCCAACAGTACCCTTCCACTGACACTCTCATTCGTTTCGCTGAACTGGTCCTCACCCTCAACAATTTTTCCTTCGAATCCTCCCACTTCTCCAGACCAAAGGGGTAGCTATGGGCACCCGTGTGGCCACCAGCTATGTCTGTCTCTTTGTCAGCTACATAGAACAGTCCATCTTCCATAATTACGCCGGCACCACTCCCCACCTCTCCCTCT
This sequence comes from Chiloscyllium plagiosum, assembly GCF_004010195.1. Lineage (NCBI taxonomy): Eukaryota > Metazoa > Chordata > Chondrichthyes > Orectolobiformes > Hemiscylliidae > Chiloscyllium > Chiloscyllium plagiosum. The sequence goes on from NC_057718.1 coordinate 50,049,138, forward strand.
GCTACATTGATGACTACATCGGCGCCACCTCGTGCTCCTGCGAAGAGGTTGAGCAGCTCATCAACTTCACCAACACATTCCACCCCGACCTTACATTCACCTGGACCATCTCAGCCAGCTCCCTCCCCTTCCTGGACCTCTCCGTCTCCATTTCCGGTGACCAACTAACCACGAGCATCTACCACAAACCACTGAATCCCACAGCTACCTGGACTACACAGCCTCCCACCCTGCCTCCTGTAAAAACATCAACTCGGCACCGTCCTCTTGACCTATCATCTTTCCCATCATTCTCAGCCAACTTCCCCCC
>NC_057718.1:50050449-50080906 GCF_004010195.1 Chiloscyllium plagiosum
CCTCATTTCCCCTCCACCCACCTTACCCCAGTTCCAACTTTCCAGCTCAGCACTGCCCTCATGACCTGTCCTACCTGCCAATCTCCCTTCCCACCTATCTGCTCCACCCTTCCCTCTGACCTATCACCTCCATCCCCACCCCCATTCACCTATTGTACTCTTTGCTACCTTCTCCCCAGCCCCACCTCCCCATTTATCTCTCCACCCTGGAGGCTTCCTGCCTCTATTCCTGATGAAGAGCTTTTGCCCGAAACGTCAATTTTCCTGCTCCTCGGATGCTGCCTGACCTGCTGTGCTTTTCCAGTACAACTCTGATCTAAACTTTAAGCTCAGCAGTCTCTTTCAGGTAGTTACATTTTCCCAGCTCTTATTTTAGTTTTAATGTTTCCAAGATCAATATGATGCTCAACTCTCAGATCTTCCAAGTCATAGAGTCATAGAGTCAGTCTGCTTTAATTCCAGCAAAGAGATACTTCTTTGCTGAATTGTCTAATCAGAGTCAATCTGTTTGGTTTAAACTTTCAACAAAGCCTGATAGTTAATTGTCAATCATAATGAACTTGTGCCGTACCAATCAGTGTCCACTTGCCAACAAATCAGCACAATCATTTATGACAGTATAAATGTTCATTCTCCCCTTAAATCAGAATTCTTGTGAATTGTCCTGATGAGTACATGATGAAAGGATTTGCTAAAATCTGTCTCTTTCAGCAATAAACTAGTTTGTTGCATAGTAAAAAACTTTAATAGTTTTACAGAAATATGTCTAACTTTACCAAAACCATGATTAAACTCCTGCCAAGTCCCTCAGTCTTCTTCTCCCAGATCATAATTATTAACAAGGTTCCCAATTTTAAAATTTATAATCCTAACACTGCAGGTGGGAGTGACACTGTCTTTCTATTGTGACTGTTGTCTTACTGGTACACTAACAGCTCGCAAATTAATAAACTGGATTGAGTTGGAGTCTGTGATCTCCCCAAGTTACACAGTCTTTTTCAGCCGTAAAAGCTCAGTCTACTTGGTGAATTACAAAGTATTTGGGGCTTCTTTAGCCTGTTGTAATAGAGCTTCTTCCAACACTTCGACAATGATGTGGTCCCATAGTAAACCATCTTTCAAAGGTGCATACTGGCAATTATCAAAGTGATCGCAGAAATCATGTATAAAAGAGTCATTATTTGCCTTTGACTTCTGGTACTGTCTATTGAATGTTGCTCAGTCACTAATGAGTTTTTTCTAAGCTAAAAAATAAATCAGAAACCTGTGCTGTATCTTTATATTTTGCAGTCTTTTTTTTAATCTTGATCTGAGGAGAGTGACATCGGCGTTACTGCTAATCATGTACAACAATCCACAGACTTCATCTTTGCCTCAATTCCTTCAAGGCCTGAGGCAGTCAGTACCTGCTAAACTATCAGTGCCAATTTATCAAATACATAATCTGCTCAGTGCCCTCCATGTGTTCTACAAGTTATCTTAAAGTCAAAGCTTTTTCCATAATTAGGTGTATTTGATATGTGGGTTATATTCAGCACAGTCTCCCAGCCTCAGCCCAGTCTCCCATCCTCAGCACAGACTCCCAGCCTCAGCACAGACCCCCGGCCTCAGCACAGACTCCTGGCCTCAGAACTCCCAGCCTCAGCACAGACTCCTGACCTCAATGCGATGTCCAGCCTCAGCGTGATCTCCGACTTCAGTGTGATCTCTGGCCTCAGTGTGGACTTCGACCTCAACTTGCACCCTCTGCCTCGAGGTGAATCCAGATGCCCTTCTGGCATTTCAGGCCTTGAGAGCATGAAAGTGAATTTTGGCACAGACTGAAGGTGACGTCCAGTGCAGTCTGGAAGCTAGGCTTCAGTGTAGACTGGGATGGAAGGACTGTTCTTCAGAAGTTGTTTTTTTTTATTTTTCTCATTTATTCCAATGATTTTGTGCTTTTGTACCTAAGATGCATGAAAGTCTGCTGGATATTTTACTTTGTTATTTTTCTAAATGATTTGCCTTAACATTTGTATTTAAGACTCTTACATTTGTACCTAAGATGGCATCATAAATGGCGGCTTGAAAACTGTTCACTGTTCTGATGAGAGTACATGTGGCAATAAATCTAATTCTCATTGAAATCCCAGTTCTAATCTTGATCTTGAATTCCTCCACCCATAGTACTATACTGCAGCTGAGTCACTCCCACTTAGGTTGAAATGTTAGCTGGCTTTGTTTTGTACTCGTAACACCATACTACTGCTGGATTTTACATCTGGTACTCCTGCCATTTTCTTCTGGTTCTGCAGGTCTCATCACAGTTGCCACCGTGCAATAAAATCAGGCATACAGTCTAGAAAGTGAACATTAATATGCTTTATTAAATGTAACTTTACACACGGGATGATAAAGCAGGACATCTCTTGAACCATATAGATACAATCCATGTGATCAGACATTGCTATGACATATTTCCATATGCACATACACTGTAAGTATCATAGAATCCCTACAGTATGGAAACAGGTCCTTCGGCCCAGCAGGACTTAGAGGAAAGATATAGTTAACCCTTTAATTACAACTTCCTCCAAGTTGACCATCTTGATCCTGTAACCTTCTCCAGCTCTCCACCCTCCTCTGATGTCTGTACTCCTCTAATTCTCGCCTTGGCTGAATATCCTTTGGACCCTCCATTGACATACATATTTCTAGTGTCCTGGACACAAAGCTTTTTGATTCCCTCACTAAATCTTTTCACTATGCTCCCTCTATGCTATCTTGTATGGTTTGCTCTAAAATCTATTTGTGCGATCAAGCTTCTTACTCCCTTCAAGATCTTTTCCTGCAGCTCAAACATTTTGTTTCTGATGATGTTGTTATGAAAGATCTTGTTATATTTTACTGCATTAAAAGAACTTTATAAGCGCATGTTCTAATTTTAAGAAGAGAGTTCAATCCAGGTGGACCAGAGCACATGCCAAGATTAATTCTCACACTCTTCATTTAAGTGCACTGAGAAGCAAGCCTACTAAGCTGACCTATGGCAAAAGATAATGTCAAACCATTATTTCCACAATGCCAGGATAGTTTTCTACATTAATAACCAATTGTATTATGTGAAAGACCATTACTAGGTTATCCCCACATTCTTTCCTTCTGACACTGTTCACTTTACTGATAGTTATAACTTTTCAGTTTTTCAACCCTGTGAAGGCTTTGCACCTTTACCAATATTTGTATATCCTTTTATATGGAATCCAGAATTGTGCACATAATATTAGGTGTGCTCTGAACAAAGCTCTTTGCAATTTTAATATAATTACTCTGCTTTTCAATGCTTTGTATTCAGAAATGAATCCCTATGTTTGATTATTTTTAATAGTCTTGATGACCTGTTTGCAATTTTAAGTGGTTTATTTACTTGTACTCATGATCATTTTCCCCATTTAAATGATTATTAATTAATTGTTATGTAGCTTCTTTCTTTTTCCTACCAAAATGGAAATGTCAAATATAGGAGCAGGAATAGACCATTCAGCCCTTTGAGCCTGCTCTACCATTCAATATGATTATGGATGATCACCCAACTCAGCACCCTGTTCCCACGTTCTCCCCAGACCCTTTGAGGAGGAGTGCAGAAGTGAACACCTCTTTAAAAATACATCATTTTACAGAGTTTTTTTAAACTTCTTCATGTTGCATTTGTTATAACTCTTTGAAAGATTGTACAACAATATACAATATTCTTCACAGACAACAAATATGGAAGATGCTGTCTTCAAAATGATGTTTCTTTTTATTACATCATCTAGCATATGTTATTCCACCTGATACACTGCAAGTTTTTTTATGTTCTAAATGTTAGATTTTGTTAATCAGCAAGTAGCTATAATGGCGTAGAGTTTTGGATTTGCTTACAATTATTTATTTGGACACAAAGCGTGCTCATAGTTATGCTGATTTTGTGGAGATATTAAAATTGTACATATGGGTCCTTTTTTTCCCCAAATAATTAAGAACAGCAGTCACAGGGTAGATCCTCACGGAATCCCATTTTCCATCTCGAGTCATTACCTTTAACCCCCGATTATATTGTTAGGGTATTAATTATTCTGCTAACTGTCCTGTGACTCCACATGTTAATCATAAGCTTACCACATGGTGCTTTTGAAAATCCAAATATACAACATACACCACATCTTCTTGTGCTCAAATACATAAAGTGCAGTTATGCATTTTGTATGAGGTGCAACATGTGGACTGCAGATTTCAAGAAAACAGTAAAAAGAAATGAACAAACGTAATTGTTTCTTACACCAAGGCTACATTTGACTGAGTGTAGCCAAGCTGTAGTTAATAGGAATCAGGAGAAAGAAACCTGTGCTGTTTAGAATCATAGCTGGCATATAGGAAGATGATTACAGCTGTTAGAAGTTGGTCATCTCAGCTCCAGAACTCTGCAAGATTGCTCAGGGTAGTGAACTAGAACCAACCATCTTCAGCTGTTTCATCAATGACCTTCCCTCCATCAAAGGTTAGAATTATGGATGTTTGCTGAAGATTGCACAATGTTCAGCACAATTTGCAACTCCTCGGGAAATGAAGTTGTCCAAGTCCAATGCATCAAGGCTTGGACAATATCCAAAATTGGATTGAAAAGTGGCAAGTAACATTTGCACCCCACAAATGCCAGGCAATGACCATTTCCAACAAGAGGCAATTTAACTATCACCCCTTGACATTCAATGGCATTACCATCACTCAGTCCCTCATTATCATCATCCTGGGGGTTACCATTGACCAGAAACTGAACTGGGCTCCCCATATAAATACAGTGGCTACAAGAGTAACTCAGAGGCTAAGAATACCTCCTAACTCCCCAAAGCCTGTCCAGCATGGCACAAGGCACATATCAGGACTGAAATGGAATACTCCCCAATTGACAAGATGAATTCAACTTTGAGAACATTCAGGACACTATCCAGGACAATGCAGCCTACTTGATTGTCAGCACATCTAAAAACATCCATGTCGTCCATTACCAATGCTTAGTGGCAGCAGTGTGTTTTATCTGTAAAATGCAGTTATCTAGAAATTCAGCAAAGATCCTTAGATAGCACCTTTCAAATCCATGACCACTGCCAGCTAAACTGTCAAGAACAGCAGATACATGAGAACAATACTACCTTCAAGCCACTTACCATCCTGACTTGGAAATCTATCGCAATTCTTCTGTGTCATTGATAGTATCTGCAACCCCCTTGCTATGGCATTGTGGGTCTAACTACAGCACATGGACTAGAGCAGTTCAAGAAGATAGTTCACCACCATATTCTCTTGGACACCTCAGGACGGGTAGTAACTACTGGTCCAGACAGCTACACACATGTCTCACAAGTGAATTAAAAAAATTAAAAGTGTAATTGTCCACTTTTAAAATTGTTTTCTTAAATGAAATCACAGTTTTAAAACTTGTAATCATAATGAGTAAGACAGATTCCTCACCTATATATATGCAACTGTAAAATTTCTTTGAAATAACCGGTATCCATCAACATCATGTCACAATTTAAAAACCTGTTCGGTTATCTTGAAAAAGAACTGATAAAAAGAGAGCACAAGCTTCCCATGCATTAATGCATGCATGAGAAAGCTTTCCATTCTTATTGTTTCTTTCTTAAGTTTGAAACTGATGTTGAGTTTCCTCTTTGTTCTGTCTGCAATATTCAGGGTTTTGAAAGCCAAAACTCTGTGTAGACAAGATCTGATTATCTGTAAGATTAGATATTAATAAACAGCATTCTTAGCAGACAATAAATACAGCAAAATACTGTGTTCAAAGTGTTGCTTCTTTTTATCATGTCGTCAGTCATTTATTAAGCCTGCCTTGTTATAACATTGAAATCTTGTTAGGTTTTAAATACTGAATCTGTCTCACTCAGCAAATGGGTGAAGTTGTATTCAGGTAGAGTTTCAGCTTTGGTTGCAATTATAAATCTGAATCCAAACTGTGCTCAACACAATGTTAACCAGTTGAATTAATGTTTTTCCTCAAATTTGCCTTCAATGTCATCTGCCATCACAATTAGAGTCATAGAGATGTACAACATGGAAACAGACCCTTCGGTCCAACTCGTCCATGCCAACCAGATATCCCAACCCAATCTAGTCCCACCTGCCAGTACTCTGCTTATATCCCCCCAAACCCCTCTTATTCATAGACCTTTTAAATTTTGCAATTGTACTAGCTTCCGCCACTTCCTCTGGCAGCCCGTTCCACACGTGCACCACCCTCTACATGAAAAGTTGCCCCTTAGGTCTCTTTTATATCTTTGCCCTCTCACCCTAAGTCTATGCCCTCTAGTTCTGGACTTCCCCACCCCAGGGAAAGACCTTGTCTATTTACCCTATCCATGCCCCTCATGACTCTGTAAACCTCTATAATGTTACCCCTCAGCCTCTGACACCCCAGGAAAAACAGCCCTAGCCTTTTCAACCTCTCCCTATAGCTCAAATCCTCCAACCCTGGCAACATCCTTGTAAATCTTATCTGTACCCTTTCAAGTTTCACAACATCTTTCCGATAGGAAGGAGACCAGAATTGCACGCAACATTCCAACAGTGGCCTAACCAATGTCCTGTACAGCCACAACATGACCTCCCAACTCCTGTACTCAATACTCTGACCAATAAAGGAAAGCATACCAAATGCCTTCTTCACTATCCTACCTACCTGTGACTCTACTTTCAAGAAACTATGAACCTGCACTTCAAGGTCTCTTTGTTCAGCAACACTCCCTAGGACCTTACCATTAAGTGTAAAGGTCCTGCTAAGATTTGCTTTCACAAAATGCAGCACCTTGCATTTATCTAAATTAAACTCCATCTGCCACTCCTCAGCCCATTGGATCAAGATCCCATTGTAATCTGAGGTAACTTTCTTCGCTGTCCACTACACCTCCAATTTTGGTGTCCAAAGTTAAAAATCACGCAACGCCAGGTTATAGTCCAACAGGTTTAATTGGAAGCACTAGCTTTCGGAGCACTGCTCCTTTATCAGGTGGTTGTGGAGGACATAATTGTAAGACACAGAATTTATAGCAAATTCTATAAATGCCCTGGTCACACCATGTGCACTAATCTTCTGAAGGTGGCATAGCAGCTGAGTGACCTCTGGTCTTAGACTCTGTCATGTTGGGAAAGTCCTCTCAGCATTTACCCTGTCAAGCCCTTCAGAATACTTTATGTTTCAATGGGATCACCTCTCATTCTTCTAACTTCCAATGAGTACAATCCCAATTAGTTTAACCATTGCTCATTACAATAATCTATCTGTATTGGGATCATCCTGGTGAACCTTATATGAACTGCCTCTAATGAAATGATATCTTTCTTGAAATAAGGGGACCAACTTTGCTTACAGTCCATATTATACTTATATGACAGGTGATGAAGCAAAGTTCCCCTCATCCCACAGCATCATTGATAGATTCACAAGTTATGGGATGCTTTTCGCCAGCATTCACCTCCTTTTATGTTTTCTCACCTAACATCTGCATTACTGACATGCCATGTTAGATTCGCAAACACCTTTAGCATACCGCAATTCATCTTTGATCAGTATTTGAATCCTAAACATGCTTACTCTGCACGCATTGCAAAGAAGCAAAGACATGACTGCAATTCAAGTCAGAGAGTTGCACAGCACGGAAACAAATGTTGCTGGAGTTTGCAAGCCCATGTTTCATGTACTTGTCCCTTCAATATCCTAGCATCAGCAGACATGGCTCCCACACTTTTGCTCATCCAACTGACACTGATCCCTCTCACCCTGGGCATTGTCTCAATCTTTTTCCAGATGCATTTCATATCTAGAGAACAGCAAGTGATGGCCAGACCCACAAGCCATGAAGGATTATGTCGGGACCAAGCTCCATCAATTACCAACCTCCCACAATCACCCCCCCACACACACACACACAAAAGCCTTGATGTCCCTTTTTTATCCCACATTTCCCTGAATGCCCATTTCTACCCATCACAACCCATGTGGAGACACATTGCATTGATCTTCGCTTCCCTTGCCCTTCTTATCCCATGAATCTTGAGATTGCACCTTAATGGTGCCCACCCTGCCCCTTTATGAGTGCCCTGGAGAGACCAATGTTGTAAAGTGAAAGGTGAACTCTGAGTTATAGAGTCATAGAATCATAGAGATGTACAGCATGGAAACAGACCCTTCGGTCCAACCCGTCCATGCTGACCAGATATCCCAACCCAATCTAGTCCCACCTACCAGCACCCGGCCCATATCCCTCCAAACCCTTCCTATTCATATACCCATCCAAATGCCTCTTAAATGTTGCAATTGTACCAGCCTCCACCACATCCTCTGGCAGCTCATTCCATACACGTACCACCATCTGTGTGAAAACGTTGCCTCTTATGTCTCTTTTATATCTTTCCCCTCTCACCCTAAACCTATGCCCTCTAGTTCTGGACTCCCCAACCCCAGCGAAAAGACTTTGCCTATTTATCCTATCCATGCCCCTCATAATTTTGTAAACCTCTATAAGGTTACCCCTCAGCCTCCGATGCTCCAGGGAAAACAGCCCCAGCCTGTTCAGCCTCTCCCTGTAGCTCAGATCCTCCAACCCTGGCAACATCCTTGTAAATCTTTTCTGAACCCTTTCAAGTTTCACAACATCTTTCCGATAGGAAGGAGACCAGAATTGCATGCAATATTCCAACAGTGGCCTAACCAATGTCCTGTACAGACGCAACATGACCTCCCAATTCCTATACTCAATACTCTGACCAATAAAGAAAGCATACCAAATGCCTTCTTCACTATCCTATCTACCTGTGACTCCACTTTCAAGGAGCTATGAACCTGCACTCCAAGGTCTCTTTGATCAGCAACACTCCCTAGGACCTTACCATTAAGTGTATAAGTCCTGCTAAGATTTGGATGTTAACTCTGATTTTGCTCTGCAGATGCCACTAGACTGCCCCAGGAATGACAGCTGACCCTAAGGGAAGCAGATATTGTGGAAGCCCAACGGAGCCGACTTCAATACCCCCTGACGAACCCACAGTCATGACCGGGCCCAGGACCCCAGTGGGAGCATTCACTTACCTTCCGGAGTAGGAGACTTCCATCACCAACACCTGGGATTGACTAGAAGCAAGCTCCTAACCAGGGAATGTGGGAGACACACAGGCCTGCAGGTGAGAGTGAAACAACGTGGTTTCAATATACGCCCTGTCCAACATTCTGCTGGCAAATGTCCAAGCCGCTGAGAACAAAATGCATAAACTTAAAGTTAGAGTTGGGGGATCCAAGATGGCGGCGATCCAGCAAGTCTGAGTCTACAGTGCTCCTCCCAAGACTTGGGCAAAGTGGGCCACCCACCCCCACCACACTCACCAAATCATTTAAAATAGCTGTTTAATTTAATTAGTTGCTTAGTATTAAATTTAAACAATCTAATCTTTAGTAAAAATGACTAAAGGGAAGGGAGCCCACAGCTCTCAGCAAGCAGGGACCCACCCCCCCCCCACCCCCCCCACCCTCTCCAGCTGCAGCAGAGGCGTCCGCAGCCGCTTCGGGGGACTTACCTACAGTGGCGAGCCTCGTGGAAATCATCTCCAAACTGGATGCGAAGATTGCACTTTCATTGAAGAATCCCGAAGTCGATGGGACTCACTCTCGGCCGTGCTGCAAAAGCACGACCAAGACATTAAAGAAATCGAGCGCCGAGTTGGCGGAGCTAAAAGCCGCGACCTCTGAAACTTCAGCGCAATCGGCCGTCGATCAGGTCCGGACTCTCGAACAGCGAGTCGGGACCTTAGAGAATCATATTGATGACCTCGATAATCGAGGTCGCCGACAAAATATTCGTTTGCTGGGCCTTCCCGAACGGGAAGAGGAAGGCCAGCTTACAGTGTTTCTTGAGCAGTGGCTGCCACAGCTTTTAAATCTGGAGGCTGGATCAGGCCAGGTAAGGGTAGAATGGGCCTACCGGGTCGCAATACGTGGCCCCGGCTCAAACCAGTGGCCCCGCCCGGTCCTGTTCCGGCTGCAGAGCTATAGGGAGAGGCAGATACTCCTCGAAGCCTCTAGAAATCTTGGAAAAATTTCCCAAGCCATGATCTATAAAGGATCCAAGATCATGTTATTCCAGGACTTTTCCCCGGCTCTGGTCTGAAAGAGGAAGACATTCGATGAGGCGAAGAATTGTTTAAGGGACTTAAATATTCAGTACTCCTTACGCTACCCAGCGATGCTACGCTTTAACCATGAAGGATCCATGTATAACTTTGGATCGCCAGAAAAGGCTAAGGAATGTTTTGACTCTCTAAGATAAATTGTAAGAGACAATGGATGTTGGTTTGTCTTTCCCCGACTCCGGTTTATATCCCCCCCCCTTTTTCTTTTTTCTTACCTTACTGTTTAATATTATCTTGGGGGGTGGGGAGAGGGATTTATTTATTTGTTCTCTATTTAACGATTTTCTCCCCCCCTTGGAGTTTTTTTTTATTATTCTATGTATGTGTGTATGTATATATATGTGTGTGTGTATATATATATATATGTATATATATAAGCCGGGGGGGTTTAGTTAATGTTGGTGGGGGGAGGTGGTTACCTTATTCTATTTTACCTCTGTCTCTAGGAGCGGGGTTGTTTTCCCTTGCTATTTTGTATCATTATATTTAATTATTATTTGTTGAGGTTGTAATTTTATAGTTTCATAGTTATATATGTTTATACATGGTATTAATATTACCAAATACATCCAGGTGTGGGTGGGGATTGGGGTAGGGGTAGGGTGCTCATTGTTAACTCTAGCTTTGTATTATATCTGAATTCTCCTCATCCTTTGAGGATCGCCTGGGTCAAGGGTGGGGCATTGGTTGGGAGCGAATAGGATGGACCTTTGGAAAGGAAGTGATACCCCCTGGGAACAAGGGGGAAAATGTCCATTTAAATACGTTTTATATTTTTTTTATTATTTAGAAATAGTTTTTTATTATACTCTTGTGAATGTATTAGAGAGCCTTTTATACTCTATGTTCGGGATGTTTTGGATAGGGTTTCCCCTCCCGAGGGGTCTTGGATTTTGGATGATTATGGTTGATCAGTCGGTTAAGTGGTGCACCTGGAATGTCAAGGGGAGTAATTCGCCAGTCAAAAGGAAGAAAATATTATCAAATCTTAAGAAAGAAAGAGTTGATATAGCTCTCCTACAGGAGACACATCTGTTGGATAAAGAACACTTGAAATTACGACAGGGTGGATTTGATCAGGCCTTTTTTTCTTCTTTTAGCTCAAAAAGTAGGATAGTTGTTATTCTTGTTCGGAAGAATTTCCCTTTCAAAATCCTAAATCAGACAAAAGACGAATCTGGACGAGATATTCTGATTAAAGCCCTTATAAATGGAGAGGAATATGGGATTTTAAATTTGTACTGCACCCCGGCACACCCCTTTAAATTTATAATGGAAGCCTTCTCAAAATTGATGGCTCTTGGTGCCCGTCATACAATTATAAGGGGCGACTTTAATAGTATTATGGATCTGGAAATAGATAGGATTCCCAAGATTACTGCAGGAGTATCTCCCAGATCGAGACAATTGGTGGATCTGAACAAAGAATTAGGATTAGTAGATATATGGCAATGTCTTCATCCACAGGGCAGAGATTTTTCTTTTTACTCCAATCCACATAAATGTCATACCAGAATTGATATGTTTTTGCCCACTCGATTTTTAAAAATTCCATATCATCCTGTAAAATAGGCAGTATAGCAATTTTCGACCACGTGCTGTATATATGGAAATAAAGGCGAGGAACAATGGGACATCCCCTCGGCATTGGCGTATGGACCCCTTCCTAGTAAATTTGTAAAGTACTTCTCTCAAAAATTTAAAACTTTTTTAGAAATTAATTTAGGTACGGCTAGCAACCCATCAATGATGTGGGAGACCATCAAAGCTTACGCGTGAGGTTTGATCATCTCCTACTCAGGGACCCAGAAAAAATGAAAGGGAGAACAATAGCGTCTGCTCGAAGCTCTCTTAAAAGCACCTGAAACAGCAGACGCTGATAGACCTTCTATTATCAAATTGCAAAGGATTACGGCCCTTAGGACAGCTCTAAACACTACGCTTACCCAAACGGCTAAGAGGGAAATATTATTTGCAAAACAAAGGTTAAATGAATTTGGCGACAAACCGGGTAGATACTTAGCATTTCTTGCAAAGAATAAAAAGGCCCCTCAAACTATCATGTCTATCAAGGAAAGTACGGGTATTTTGACTCATGATCATAAAAAGATTAATACAATCTTTAGAAAATTTTATTCTGATTTATATAAATCGCAAGATTGTGAAGACAGGACTAGGAGGATGCAATCATTTTTTAAAAATTTGACCTTTCCGGGCCTAACTCCAGAACAGGTATCGGTCTTAAATACTCCCCTAACAGTCCAAGAAATACTTGATGCAATCAGGCAACTTCAGAGCGGTAAGGATCCTGGCCCAAATGGTTTTCAAGTGGAAATCTATAAAGAATTTACAGAAATATTGGCTGGTCCACTTATGGGCATGTATAACTATGCATATAATCAGGGCTGTCTCCCGTCTTCGCTGAAAGAGGCAAATATCTCTCTTATCCTTAAAAAAGAAAAGGATCCAGAAGATTGTACGTCATACAGACCAATATCCTTGCTAAATGTAGATTTTAAAATCCTTTCTAAAACGTTAGCATTGAGACTAGAAAGGGTACTGCCACATATCATAAAGGAGGATCAGACGGGGTTTATTAAGGGCCGTAGATCATCCAATAATATAAGAAGGGTTTTGAATATGATTCAAGCCTGCCATCAGGGAAAGATATCAGGAGTAGTAGTTTCATTAGACATGGAAAAGGCATTTGATAGGGTTGAATGGTCATATTTGTTTTACACATTGGAAAGATTTGGCATTGGAAAGGTGTTTACCAAATGGGTCTCAACATTGTATAGTGATCCCAAAGCAGTTGTGGTTACCAATGGATTAGGTTCGGATAGCTTCAGTGTGGGTAGGGGCTACCATCAGGGATGTCCTCTCTCGCCATTGTTATTTACGCTAATAATTGAACCACTAGCAGAAGCTATACAGGCTGATCCTAATATAACGGCCCCGAGGATTGGTACAGGTAAACATAAAATCACTCTGTATGCAGATGATGTTCTTGTATTCCTCAGTAATCCTCTGATGTCCGTGCCTCGCTTAATCCAAGTTATTAATACATTTAGTGCATTCTCAGGCTATAAAATTAATTTTCCAAATCGGAGGCTATGCCAATGGGTGGCCTTGCTATGATACCCCATTTAGTGGACAGATCCCATTTTCCCTTTCGTTGGTCCCTGGAGGGTTTCTTATATTTAGGTATTTTTATTACCCCAGTATTTGGTCAGTTATACAAGGCTAACTTTGTGCATTTACTGGAAAGGATAAGGCAGGACCTCCAGCGATGGGGAGACCTTCCAATTTCCTGGCTGGGTAGAATAGCACTCATTAAAATGAATTTCCTGCCCCGTCTCCTATACCCTATGAGAATGCTTCCAGTGATGCTGCCGAGGCTGGCATTACGTAAATTATATGGCTGGTTGGGTTCCTTTATCTGGAATCATAGACGGCCCCTCATTAAGCTGAAGAAGCTACAGCTTCCACAGGCAAGGGGAGGATTGGACTTCCCAGATTTTAGGAAATATCAGTTAAGTTCCTTATTAAGTTACATAGCTGATTGGGTCCTGTTTGATCCACAATCAATCTGGCTGGACATCGAAGCTTCTCAAGTAAAATGCCCACTTATTAACCTTTTATTTTCAGACAAGAGGAAAATCATTACGGATCACTGTAAAAACCCTATAATACTAAATACAATTAAAGCTTGGAATATAATGCGGCAAAATGAGGGCAACTCACATAAAACATCCCCCTACGCGCCGATAGTGGGAGCATGGGGATTCCAACCGAGGTTTACAGATGCCACTTTTAAACTCTGGTGATCCAGGGGTATCTCATGTCTCGGGGACGTATTTGAAGATGGGGTCCTGATGTCTTTTGAACAGCTGTGTCAGAAATTCGGATTACCCAATGGAGACCTCTATCGATACTTCCAAATTTGAGATTATATACAGAAGAAGACTACGTTATTAGATAGTCTTTATAAATCAGATAGACAATGTAGAGTACTACGACCAATGGGGGTATCTTCCATTAGTACTATTTATCATTTACTACATGATGAAGTATCGGGAGATATGGACAATCTGCTTAAAACATGGGATCAGGAACTGGGACTAGAAATCCCTATAGAAACGTGGAATGACATTTGAGAAAACACTAGAAGAATCACCATCTGTAACAGAACTCAGGCTATCCAGCTGAAGATAGTTCATAGGGCCCATATAGCACCGGATCGATTGGGAAAATTTAAGGCAGGGGCATCCCCAATGTGTTCCAAATGTAAAATAGAGGTGGAACTCTTGTACATTGTCTATGGACCTGTCATAAGATCCGTAGATACTGGACTAAAGTAGCAAGTGCCCTGACAGAAATTTTAGGAATGGAAATTAAAGTGGACCCCGTAACTCTCCTTTTGGGCTTTTCGAACTTATCCTCCCTGGACATGCATGGGAAGAGACTATTTTCTATTCTCTCTTTCTGTGCAAGGAAAAATATTTTGGTAAACTGGGTGGCTGAAGGCCCCCCTGGCCTTTTAAATTGACACAGATTAATTATGGAATGTATTCCCCTTGACTTCCTTACAAATATGGTACATCGAAAGACCGAATTATTTTATAAAATATGGCAGCCCTTCTTGAATTATATGAATACAGATATTTCGGCTATCATAACAAGGGCTTTTATTTAATTGAGATTACGAACCTGGCTGGTCCAGGGCCCCTTGGGAGAGGAATCCCGCACGAATACGGGTTTTGTTACATTTGATGTTAACACATTCCGAGCATGTATCTCACTACCCAATTTCTGTGTTATCCGCTGTTTTTTTTCTCTCTTTCTCTTATTTGAATAATGTAAGAGACTTAAATATACACACTGGTTAGTTGTAGGTTAGATTAGTAGTTAATTGAGTTTTGTTTTTTTTCTCAGTATTTTTCTTTTGTTAAATTTTGTTAGAGTTTATTGTATATCAATGTTTGTACTTGAGAGTTTTGTTTATTTTTGTAATCTTGTAAAAATGTTAAATTTCTAATAAAAATATCTATATAAAAAAAAGATTGCCTAACTATGTCTGAGTTTTAGAAGATTTGTTTGATTTAATTATATAAAATGTTAAAATCTTTAAATTTTCATTTTGCTAAAAGTTGTAATTTGTTCTTATTTATCATTGCAATAATTTTTAATAATAGAAAATAAAAATAAAAAGAAACCAGCAGTCAAAAAAAAAGTTAGAGTTGATAAAGCGTGGTGCTGTATCTGAGGAGCAAGAGAGTTGATGTTTTGGGCAGGGCTCTTCTTCAGGACTGGGAGGGAGAAAGTGGCTGAGAAATAAATAGGAAGGGGTTGTGGTGCTGGGGAAAGGTGATGGGATGGCAAGAGGTGGTAAAAGGTAGAAAGTGATGATGATAGGTCAGTGGGAAGTGTGGAGCAGATAGATGGGAAGGAAGATGAATAGGTAGGTAGATTTACCTTCCAGAGGGAGCTGAGAGACTGCTGTGTGTTCTGTTTTACAGCAACATGGCTCACATCTTATATGCCTGACTATGCCTTACAACCTGAGGGTTTCTCCATACATTGCATGGACTGCATGGCATCCTCGGGTAAGGCCAAGGATGGTGGAGTTCGCCTCTTGATCAACACTTCCTGGCGCTCAGACATGGCGGCCCTAATGAGTTACTGCTCTCTGGACTGGGAAATGCCTTCCCATTACCTGCCATGTGAGCTTGCTTCTGCTATCCTGACAGCAGTCTACATATACCACCCCAGGCGAAAGTGAAGAATGGTCTGGATGAAAGATACACCATTACAAATGCACTTGAGACAGAATACCTTGAGACCTTATTCATCACAGCTGGTGATTTCATTCAGACCAACCTCAAGAGGAGACTGCAAAAATACCATCAACATGTCTCCTGTCTCACCAGCGAGCTGGACATCCTTGACCATTGTACACAACCATCAAAGATGTTTACTTCTCCATATCCTGTTCGCACCTTTGAAAATCAGATCACAACGTTGTGTTCTTCCTCCCGGCTTACAAGCAGAAGTTGAAATGTATGGACCCAATACAGGAAGGAGCACAGCGCTCGTCTGAGGCAGTGAAAGAGCTTTTGCGGTCTGCTCAGAATCATTGGACTGGTCCATATTCAAGAATTCAGCGGCCAATCGAGATGAGTATGCCATCACCGTCATGGACTTCATTAGCAAGTGTGTAGAGGGTTTTGTGCCAAAGAAGTCAATCCATATTAGATTACATTACAGTGTGGAAACAGGCCCTTCGGCCCAACAAGTCCACACCGACCCGCCGAAGCGCAACCCACCCATACCCCTACATTTACCTCTTACCTAACATTATGGGCAATTTAGCATGGCCAATTCACCTGACCTGCACATCTTTGGACTGTGGGAGGAAACCGGAGCACCCGGAGGAAACCCACACAGACACGGGGAGAACGTGCAAACTCCACACAGTCAGTCACCTGAGGCCGGGAATTGAATCCGGATCTCCAGCGCTGTGAGGCAGCAGTGCTAACCACTGTGCCACCGTGCCGCCCACCAATATGTTCCCCAATCGGAAACCGTGGATGAACCGGGAAATCCACTGCCTACTGAAGGCCAGGTGTAGGTTTCCTGATGAAGGGCTTTTGCTCCTCGGATGCTGCCTGACCGGCTGTGCTGTTCCAGCACCACTACAATGTAGAATCTGATTTCCAGCAACTGCAGTCCTCACTTTTGCTGAGCATTCAAGTCAGACGACCCTGACCTATACAGGAAATCCAGATATGACCTCCATAAGACTATTAGAGACTCTAAGAAGCAAGACTGGGCTAAATTAGAGACCCAAATTAACCCCACAGACACTGGTCATCCATGGGGCTACAAAATGACAGAACAGAATAGTGGACAAAAACACATCGCTCCCTGATGCGCTCAATATATTTTGTTCTTGAACAGGAGGCCAGTGAAATAATGTCACCTGCCTCACCAGACTCAGATGTACTTGTTCCCGCAGTCACTGCGGCATATGTCAGATTGACCTTATTGAGAGTGAACCCTCTGAAAGTCACTGGCCCAGAGGGAGTCCCCAGCCATGCAGGACCTGTGTGGACCAGCTAGCTGGTGTATTCACTGACATCTTTTAACCTCTTCTTGTTACAATCTGAAGGCCCCACCTGCTTCATGAAGACCACCATCATCCTGGTTCTAAAAAACACATGCAACGTGTCTCAGTGACTACCACCTGGTGGCTCTAACCTCCACAATTATGAAATGCTTCCAGAGGTCAGTCATGGCTCACATCAACTCCAGCCTCCCAACCTGCTCCGATCCCTTGCAATTTGCTGACAGGCATAACAGGTCCACGGCAGACACCATCTCCCTAACCCGATACTCATCCCTGGAACATCTGGATCATAAGGATCCCTTTGTCAGGCTTCCAGTTATTGACTACAGCTCCACCTTCAATACTATAATCCCAAACAAACTAATCTCTAAACTCCAAGAGCTAAGTTTCCGCCCTGCCGTCTACAACTGGTTCCTCGAAATTCCTGACCTACAGACTGCAATCAGTGAAGATAGATAACAGTATCTCCTCCACAATAATCCTCGACATTGGCACCCCACAAGGCTGTGTATTCATCCCCGTACTGTACTCCCTGTACACTCACAACTGTGTGGCCAAATTCCGTCTGAACTCTATCTACAAGTTTACTGACAACACCACTGTTGCAGGCCTGATCTCAAACAATGACAATCAAACAACATCAACAATACAGGAAACAGATAGAGTGCTTGGTGACATCATGTAAACAAAACAACCTCTCTCTCAATGTCAGCAAAACTAAAGAACTGAGGAAGCAAGGAGGAGGGAAAGTCCCTATCGACATCAGTGGAGCTGAGGTGGAGATGGGCGTGAGTGTCAAGTTCCGAGGAATGACGATAACCAATAATCTATCCTGGACCACCCACATTGATGTCAAGAAGGCACAACAATGCCTCTTCATCCTCAGGAGGCTAAGGAAATTCAGCATGTCCATAAGGATCTTGATCAACCTTTATAGATGCACCATACAAATTCTGTGTGGGCACACCATGGCTTGGTACGCCAACTGCTCCACCCAGGACCTTCAGAAACTACAGAAAGTTGTGAACACAGCCCAGATCATCACGTAAGCCAATCTTCTATCCACTGACTCTATCTCTACTTCTCAATGCCTCAGAAAGGCAGCCAACATCATCAAAGACCCTTCCAACAAATTCTTCTCCACTGTTAGTAGACTTCTGAATGGACCTCTCATTTCAAATCTAATGTTGATCTTGCTTTTTTTGATTTGGAGGTGCCGGTGTTGGACTGAGGTTTACAAAGTTAAAAATCACACAACACCAGGTTATAGTCACCTGATGAAGGAGCGTCGCTCCGAAAGCTAGTGTGCTTCCAATTAAACCTGTTGGACTATAACCTGGTGTTGTGTGATTTTAACTTTTCTTTTTTTACACCTTCTTTGCAGCCATAATTTTGTATTCCTCGCTCTGTTCAATCACCTTATGATCGCTGTATTTTATGATCTGCCTGTACTGCACGCAAAACAAAACTTTGCACCTTACCTAGGTACATGTGACAACAATAAATCAAATCAAATCAAATCAGATGAGCTCGAGCTTGAGTGTGAATGGGGTTTAGCTGGAAACAGTGGCACTCTGGCCTTTGGAGTGGTGATCGATTGTCAATGGCAAAGGAGGTCTACCTGACAACGACTATGTGATTGGCTCCCAGGGATCTGAACAGCTTGTTGGTGTGATTAATTAGTCAGAAGACATTGGACCTTCAGAAGAAAGAAACTGTCCTTTTCTCTGTAGTAAAAAGCCTGAAGGAAGCTGTTTTATGTTCCTCCACCAGCTGCTATAAACTATGGCTCCGAACCAATAATTTAGAGACTTTAAAAGTCTGAATAAATTACCCTGCACAAGTGAAATACCTAGAGAAGAAGGAAGATCAAGGAGCAACAAGTCTTGATAGCCGGAAGAATTATCTCAGCAAACCTTATGGACAGGAATCACTGAACAATCATTTCATTCGTGAATAACTTTGATCCATTTTCTGTGTTTGCCTGCACTTATGAGTTAGGGTTAGTTTGATAAGGGTGTTAGAATATTAATTAGTAGAGGTATATGTTGATGGTTCATAATTGTTTACTTGGATCTGGAATCTATTTAATTTTAATAAGTGGTACAGAAACTCTGGTCCTTGATTTCTGACCCTCTTTGTCCAAAAAAAATTTTGTGTACTTTTATAAAATGTTTAATTTACGTGATCACACTGGGGATAGTGAGACTTAATTTTCAGCACACTATGTCAGTGGGGTGCAACAAGATGTGGTTCTCACCAGGGAACAGGAGATGCTTGTTTACAGGATTAATACTTATTTTCACTCCTCATAAACTGCAAATCTCCCTCATTAATATGCAGCTTTCTATCACCCACAATATGGTCAGCAATTTCCAACATTGAAGTCAGAGCCGGTATCTCATGATTTCAGCTCTCCATTCTCTTCTCTGGATCTCCATTGAGTAATAACATCTCAGGGCATGTTCCAGAGTGCCTACTGCACTCCATCACTGATGTTGGCGTCCAATATCTGCCAATCTCTCAGGACCGACATAGCTCCTTTCCAATCCTCTTCCAGGATGCCTCTGCATTTTAGACCAGCACTTTGGAATGCACAACAATTAACTCTGAAATGCTGCTTCAGGATACTTTGCACGCAAAGACAGCTACCCAGCTCATGGACTTTATCAGGCTACTTGCTTGTTCTCTCGCACTTACATAACTTAGGCCTACCTTGGTGCTCAAAGTATCACTGCTTGCCTTGTATACCTTGCATACAAAATATCTTGCATTTTTGCACTCTGTGCCCTGCCGCCGGCCAGACCTACCAGGCTCTCATTACTTCCTTCTTGCCTTGCCATTTAACACAGTCCTAGGATATATTTCATGGCTGTCAGCCATCTTCAGTCAAGTCAAAGTAATAGCCTTTAGTCAGGGGGTCACAGTAGAGTAGACCAAGGACAGTGTCCAACACGTGTCCAGAGGCTTGGGCATGGGCAATCAACAGCTGGATTCCTCATTGTGGGTGAGAAGCTAAATACCTGGCAGTCAGCACTCATCTTGGCTCTTTCTGCCATATTGTAGGCTGTTTTTACAGAATTATCGAATCCCTCTAGTGTAAAGGGAGGGCATTTAGTCCATGGGGTCTGCACCAACACACCAAAAAGCATCTCAACCAGACCCCACCCTATCCACATAACCCCCACTTAGCAATGCCAATCCATCTAACTTGTATGTCTTTAGACTGTGGGAGGAAACTGGAGGAAACCCATGTTGTTGCAGGGAGAATGTGCAGACAGTCACAGACAGTCACCTGAGGCTGGAAGCGAACCCAGGTGTCTGGCACTGTGAAGCAGCAATGCTAACTACTGTGGGCAGGACGGTAGCTCAGTGGTTAGCACTACTGCCTCACAGTGCCAGAAATTCAGGTTCGATTTCAGCCTTGGGCGACTGTCTGTGTGGAGTTTGCACATTCTCCCCATGTCTGTGTGTGTTTCCTCCAGATATTCCGGTTTCCGCCCACAGTCCAAAGATGTGCAGGTTAGGTGAATTGGCCGTGGTAAATTGCCCCATTGTGTCAGGGATGTGTAGATTAGGAGCTTTGGTCAGGGAAAGGTAGAGTAATAGGGAATGGGTGCAGGTCTGGGTGGGATACTCTTTGGAGGGTCAGTGTGGATTTGTAGGGCTGAATCGCTTGTTTCCACATTGTAGGGATTCAATGACACTGAGACAACATGCCGACCATTTTCACTTGGACTGAGCAAAAGGGGAAACATTGAGTGAGATGAAAGTGGGTGGCATAACTGTTAGTGTTGGTCCAGGTCGGTGAAAGATGGTGAGCTGTCCTGAGTGAGTAAGTAGGCAGTGGCACGCAGAGTTAATGGTGTCAAGTGATGCTGTGGAGGACAGCAATTGAAGAAAGATGTTCCATGCAATGGGTGAGAGTGGTAGAGCATGAGCCTCGGTGGGAGCTGTAACAGAGATAGACTGAGCATGAGCTAGCAGAGAGAGGATAATAGCTCATATCCCGCCAGAGGGGGAAGTGCATTGACCCTCTTCCCACACTGCTGGGCATTCCTCCAGTTGGATGAAAGCACACTGAACCTGACTGGCAGGGTCTGGTGTCATGGCCTCCATTGCCAGTCCTTGGGGAAGATGATGGTGCTCCTCTGCTAAACCCTGTCCACCTGGATCTCTAGTCCTCGTCCACAAAATAGGAAATCAATTTCCTCTTCTCTGTTATGTCCAGTCCACTATCAGTCACCATGATGGGCAACGCTGGACCGATAGTGCTAGATCGATTGTGCAATGATTTTTTAAAGATGGGACCATTCCAGAGATGATCGTCCATTCCAGGGATGATCATCCAATCCAGAACATCCCAGCGCTGGCAAGTTCTTTTGGGTACAGTGAGTGAGAGAATCATGCAAACATTGGTCAACAGTGTCAGGCATGATCGATAGCTCGGGAAAATATGGCCAGAAATCCCTTTGGGCCTCAGAGAGAGAAACCCTCTGTGAAACTTGACAAAAATGCCACTTAACCAAAACATGACAAGATTCAACCCACTCTTACTAAAACTGTTGGGAGATCTATGATAGGATATGTGTCCTCTGAGATCCAGATCTGCACTGTCTATTCCCATCCAAGTGGAAGTGATATCATCATACTGAGTGGTGCTTAATGTGATAACAATAACATTATCCCTTTCAGAAACACTGAGTTATACAAATGCTGAAATTTAGCATAGCACCACCCTACTGCTGCACTGTCTGAGGCATTGACTTTCAGATGAGATGTTAATGAGGACTTCCTGCTCTCAAAGGTGGAGACAAATGTACGGCATATAGTTATTTGTCTTTTGTCCATGTTTCTACATGATACTCCATTTATCCATTTCCAAATTCCCAATGTATGTTTTTTTGAATAGTTTACATCATTCCAAAGCTTAACAATGTTTTCATTCAAAACTCTGAATGCAGACAATAATGGGTTAACTGTCTTTTCTGAAATTGCAGAGTTATTGTGCTTTTTGTTTGCTCACTTTGTGTGTCTTTGTTTCATTTGTGTGAATTCTTTATGAGATATTCTCCATTTATTAATATGGTGGTTTTGTGTTACCAATGAAAAATCACACGATGTTCAATTTACTCATGACCCATCAAATTATGTATTTATCTTTCTTTTTTTTTGAAAGCTTGCCTATTTCTTTAGCTCTCATTATTAATTTTTACTCTCAATAACATTTGTCTGACGTCATCTGAAGCCTGTGACATTGCAATTGTTTTCTGTTCAACACCTAGATTTTGTTCTCCTGTTGAGTCTATATGTGATACCCTCTCACCAGTATTAGTCCTCACTGCATGCTGTCTGTCTGCTCAGTGGTACATGGTTTGTGTGAGTTCTTTCATTCTGTCATAGTTTAGACTGCTGTGTTCCTGCTGTGATCCATTCACTTTCTGTGCTAAGAACCATCCTCTATCTCTAGTTTACCTTTGTTGTGCAGGCTTTCCAGTTGCATTTGTATTTATCATGTAACTTGATTTTTTTTTCTCTCTCTGCTTTTATCTACACTTTGCCAGATTGGTTGATGAGGACAGGACTATCTCATGGGAATTCAGAGTAGCTCTGGTTTCAGTCAGTGCTGCATGTTACATTTTTGCAGAAAATACTCTTTGAATTGATAATTGTTGAAAACTTCATGGTTTTCTTCACAAAGAAAATATAATGTAAACATACTTAGTTGCGTCAGCATCCATCAAATGTAATATGCACACAGTATATATAAATGTACAATTGAAATTCCCATGCTATATCAATTGCATTCACCGGCACTTTCACAACAAAGATCCTAATTAAATATGTTTGAACTTGAATAAATAAGTTGAAAAGTTTGTCAAATTGTAATTTGCACAGTCCATTTTTACTTTCACTCCAGACTACGAATAAACACTTAATATGCAATATAATTTAAACAGTACTGACGCTTTATGTTATGTGACATACCATGAGATAATTTCTGATAGGAAAACAATTTATCAGTAAGTTTGCTCACAATAATAATTTTACTGTTGAATAAACACAATGTGAACCTATATGGGATACATTTGCAAAAATAAGGATGGAATCAATTTTTTTTCACAATCCCACCAAAAATGATGAGGAAATTCAACAGGGAAAGAAAGGCTTCTTGGACTGTGAGGCATGCCATTAACTGACCTACAGTTACAGAGCCATACAACATGGAAACAGACCTTTTAGTCCAACTCGTCCTCACTGACCAGACATCCTAATCTGACCTAGTCCCATTTGCCAACACTTGGCCCATATCCCTCTAAACCCTTCCTAATCATATACTCATCCAGATGCCTTTTAATTGTTATAATTGCACCCACCTTCACCACTTCCTATGGCAGTTCATTCTATATATGCACCACCCTCTGCATGATAATGTTACCCCTCAGGTCCTTTTTAAATCTTTCCCCTCTCATCTTAGACCTAAGTTCTCTAGTTCTGGACTCCCCCACCCCAGGGAAAAGACCTTGTCTATTTATCCTATCCATAAGGTCACCCCTCAGACTCCGATGCTCCAAGGAAAGAAACCCCTGCCTATTCAGCCTCTCCCGATTGCTCAAACTTTCCACTGCTGGCAACATCCTTGCAAATCTTTTCTGCACCCTCTCAAGTTTAACAACATCCTTCCTACAGAAGAGTGACCACAATTATTCGCAGTAATCTAAAAGTGGCCTCACTAATGTCTTGTACAGCCGCAACATGACATCCCAACTCCTTTACGCAATGCTTTAACCAATGAAGACAAGTTTACCAAACACCTTTTTCACCACCCTATCTACCTGCGACTCCACTTTCAAGGAAGTATGCACCTGCACCCTGAGATCTCTTTGTTCAGCACCCCTAGATCTCTTTGTTTTCTTTGGCCTTCCCATTAATTCTCTAAATCTTGCCCTGGTTTGCCTTACCAAAATGCAGCACTTTACATTTATCTAAATCAAACTCTGCCCATAGGTCGATTTGATCAAAATCTTGTTGTACTCTGAGATACTTTTCTTCACTGTCCACAACACCACCTATTTTGGTCTCATCTGCAAACTTACTAATCATACCTCTTATAATCACATCTAAATCATCTACATAAATGCTGAAAAGCATTTTCTCCTTGAACCCAGCACTGATCCTATTGGCACATCACTTTTTACAGGCCTACAGTCTGAAAAGGAAACCTCTACCATCAAACTTTGTCTCCTACCTTCAAGCCAATTTTGTATCCAATAGCCTAGCTCCCCCTGCATCCAATGCGATCTAACCTTTCTGACTAGTCCATCATGTGAAACCTTGTCAAATGCTTTAGTTAAGTCCATATAGACAATGTCTACTGCTCTGCCTTGAAGATATCTCTCCTTCTGCATCTACCAGCCACATTCCTACTGTTCCTTTCTCATTTCCTATTGATTCCTGGGATGATCATTTGGAAAGTGGCAGCAAACACTGGAAAATGATGTCACGGCCAAACCCCGTAAGTGGGCTGCTGGGTCCCTGCCCCTTTCAATTCCAGCTTACCCTTTTCTTGTTGAAGGTTTTGGTTTGGCTGAGGCTTTCAGTGGAAGCCTTAATATGGCCTTTGCAGCTCTTCTTCACCCTAAAGGCCACTTGTGTTGCCTCTTCTAGTGTGGTAGCAGTTTTGCTACTGTATTTCTGTCTGGATTTCAATGTTAGTTGGAATGAGGCTTAATTTGAATTGTTAAATTGTTTATACGAACAAACAGTTTTGATCAAATTTACTGAATTGATTCAATAAGACTTCACTTCTCAATATATAATGTTACATCCCCATTTCAGTGGGTTTTCTCATTTGAAATAAAAAGTTGAAATCCTTTGCACTTTTCCCTACAACCAGGAAAGAACAGGCTCTGTTTTTTGGTCCAGCTCAATTTTCTGATTTTAATTTGATTATCTGAATGTTGATAACCCTCAAGGCAGAAGCTACTAGCCTGAGATTATGTTGTCTGTACTGTTTATACGAAGGACCAACATCTGAAATGTTAACTCCTCAATTTTCTGGACAGCTGCTACCTGACTTGTAAATTTCCTGTTTTTTTGGCAATGACTCCTGCTGAGTTTGGTTTTCTGTGAGCGCACAGCCAAATTCGGATACCCTCTCCCTTTTTAGAACAGGATGAGGAGGATTGGGTGAGGCAGTAGCTTGGCAATCTCAGAGATTGAGTTCAAATTGATTCAATGTGTCCTTTGCTCACATCAAGAGTCCTAAATGAAATAAGTGCGAATATGGATCCACAATGTAAATGCCTCTTTGATATTAGGCACAGTCACCAAAACAAATCTAAAGAGTCCATGGTGTCTAAAATGAGAATAAACAATACATTGGCATTTATTAGTGTTAAATCACATTGTTGAGGCAAAGTAGATAAAACTTTATTCTATATCTAGCAACAGTGTACTTTAGCTGGGCATTCTTGAATTGTAAAATAGAAACAATTAAAGTCTTCAGCAGCAATGTTCTGATTTTAATTAGCAAATAACTAAATAAATCCAAATTTGCATTGCGATGGCCGGGAGTAAGCATAAATAATTATGAAATGATAACTATCTTAGGAAAATAAAATAGATAGATTTGAATAATCTACTTCTTAAAGCAGTTGCAACAGCATGGACTATGCTTTAAGAATTGTCAATACTCATGTAAATAATGATGCTGGCTGCTGTTAGTTCCAAAATAAGTAATAGAATGGTGCAGCATTTTGTGCTTACTATGTAACTTCTATGCAGTTCATAGGAAACTAAGTGATAAGTTAGATATGCAAGCCTAATTCAAGTAATCAGATTTGTTTTGCACAGTGGCTCCATGGTTAGCACAGTGATAGGGACCTGGGTTCAATTCCTGCCTCAGGCAACTCTCTGTGTGGAGTTTGTACATTCTCCCTGTGTCTGCATGGGTTTCCTCTGGGTGCTCCGGTTTCCTCCCACAGTCCAAAGATGTGCAGGTTAGGTGAATTGGCCATGCTAAATTGCCCATTGTGTTAGGTGCATTAGTCAGGGGCAAATGTAGGGGAATGGGTGTGGGTGGGTTGCTCTTTGGAGGGTTGGTGTGGGCTTTTTGGGCTGCAGGGCCTGTTTCCACACTGTAGGTAATCTAATCTAATCTAATTCAAAATGTTGATGATGCAATTAACACTAAAATTGGTTAAAGTTATTTCTGAGATTCGTTATGAACTTGTTCTGCAGAGAAATGATAACCATTTAAATTTCAATTTTTGCAGATCTGACAAAACAAATTCAGTAAATGCCATGAGAGCAAATTTTTCTGGTTGTTTTATATTAACAACATCATAAACAAAACATAAAAGATAGGAGCTGCAATAGGCCAATCAACCCCTCGAACCTGCTCCACCATTCAATATGATCATTCAGCTCAATACCCTAATCCAACCATCCCCCCACAACTCTTAATCTCTTTTAGCCACAACAGCTATATTCACCACTTTGTTGAAAACACATAATATTTGGCCTTAATCACTTTCTGTGGTAGTGGTTTCCACAGACTCACCACTGTCATAGAAAGACTGGAAGAACGACGGGTGCTGGAAATCAGAAAGAAATTGGCAGAATATCTCAGTGGGTCAGGCAGCATCTGTAGAGAGAGATCAAAGTTAATGTCTTGGCTCCAGTGACCCTTCTTGAGAATTGTCATAGAAAGCACGCTTATTGCAAAATTTAAAAGCTTGAAGCCTTGGCAGTCTAAATCATGGCTGCCAATTGTGGAGGGATGATAATTGGAATGTTTACAAAAAAAAAGTACAAAGAAAATTACAGCACAGGAACAGGTCCTTCGGCCCACCAAGCCTGCACCAATCCAGATCCTCTATCTAAACCTGCCACCTATTTTCTAAGGACCTGTATAACCCTCTGCTCCCTGCCCATTCATGTATCTGTTTAGATACATTTTAAATGATGCTACTGTGCCCGCCTCTACCACTTCCCTGGGCAATGCATTCCAGATACCCACCACCCACTGTGTAAAGAACTTGTCACGCATATCTCCCTTGAAACTTTCCCCTCTCACTGTGAACTCGTGACTCCAAGTAATTGAATTCCCCCCTTTGGGAAAAAGCTTCTTGCTGCCCACCCTGCCTATACCTCTCATGATTTTGTAGACCTCATTCAAGTCCCCCTCAACCTCTGTCTTTCTAATGCATGTAATCCTCAACTACTCAACCTCTCTTCATAGCTAGCACCCTCCAGGCAACATCCTGGTAAACCTCCTCTGCACCGTCTCCAAAGCATTAGCATCCTTTTGGTAATGTGGTGACCAGAACTGTATGCAGTTCAGAGGAAGCTCAATTATTTGACATTCAATTATCTGAATATCGGATTATCTGGCAAGATCACAAAGTCCCGATGCTTGGTTAACCTACGTTATCGGGCGTTTGATTATCTGGAATTCGATTAACGGATCAAAATATTCCCCACTCTTGTCCTTCAGATAATCAATGTTCCTCTGTATTCCAAATGTGGCCGAACCAAAGTCTTACACAACTGTAATATGACCTTGTGCTCAATACCCCATTGGATGAAGGAAAGCATCCCATATGCCTTCTTGACCAGTCTATTGACCTGAATTGCACCTTTAATACACAATGGAGCTGAACACCCAGATCTCTCTGCACATTAATTTTCCCCTAGACTTTTCCATTTACTGTTTAGTTCACTCTTGAGTTGGATCTTCCAAATTGCATCACTTTGCATTTGGATTGAACTCCAAATGCCATTTCTTTGCCCAACTCTCCAATCTATTCTGTTGTATTCTCTGACAGTCCCCTTCACTATCCGCTACTCCACCAATCTTAGTATCATCTGAAAACTTGCTGATCAGACCACCTATGCCTTCCTCCAGATCATTTATGTATATCACAATCAACAGTCGTCCTAATATGGATCCCTGTGGAACACCACTGGTCACAGTTCTCCATTTTGAGACTTGCTGATCAGACCACCTATGCCTTCCTCCAGATCATTTATGTATATCACAATCAACAGTCGTCCTAATATGGATCCCTGTGGATCCCTGGTCACAGTTCTCCATTTTGAGAAACTCACTTCCACTACAACTCACTGTCTCCTGTGGCCCAGCTAGTTCTTTAGCCAATCAGCTAGTACACCCTGGACATCATGCGAATTCACTTTCTCCATCAGCCTACCATGGGGAAACTTATCAAATGCCTTACTGAAGTCCATGTATGTGACATCTACAACCCTCCCCCCTTCAATCAACTTTGTCACTTCCTCAAAGAATTCTATTAAGTTGGCAAGACATCACCTTCCGTGCACAAAACCTTGTTGCCTATCACTGATAAGCCCATTTTCTTCCAAATAGGAATAGATCCTATCTCTCACTATCTCCTCCAGTAGCTTCCCTACCACTAACTTCAGGTTCACCGGTCTATAATAATCTGGATTATCCCTGCTACCCTTCTTAAACACGGGGACAATATTAGCAATTCTCCGGTCCTCCGAGACCTCACCCATGTTTAAAGATGCTGCAAAGGTATCTGTTAAAGCCCCAGCTATTTCCTCTCTCACTTCCCTCAGTAACCTGGGATAGATCCCAAGCGGACCTGGGGACTTGTCCACCTTGATGCCTTTTAGAATACACAACATTTCCTCCCTCCTTATGCCAACTTGACCTAGAGTAATCAAACATCTATCCCTCATCTCAACATCCGTCATGTCCATCTCCTCGATGAATACTGATGCAAAGTACTCATTAAGAATCTCACCCATTTCTCTAACACCATGCATAACTTTTCTCCTTTGTCCTTGAGTGGCCAATCCTTTCTCTCGTTACCCTCTAGCTCCTTATATCTGAATAAAAAGCTTTGGGATTTTCCTTAACCCTGTTGACTAAAGGATTCTGGGTAACCCAAGATGGAGGATGGGAAAATATTCTGGCTGTAACAGCTGCTCCTTTATTGAGGTATTTTAGGTGTAGGAAGTGAATTCCAGGAGCAGTAATTACTGTTTTATATGCTATTGCATTGTTTTGGAACTTTGGGAAAAAAATTCAAAACAACAGCAGTTTTAAAAGGGAGAAGATCAGACAAAGGAAGCACATGGTGAGGTCAGTGCAGGAGAGAGAGAGAAAGAAAGAAAGAAAGAAAGAAACTGACACTGCCTTTGCTGTTTGAATTCATTTATCGCTGGACATCGGAGTGCATCTAGGAAAATTAACAGTGAATTTCACGACTAATCTTGGAGGAACAGTTTGGGAGAAGTTCACAGCACAGAATCAGATAATTTAATTGTTTTAAGTTGCTTACAGAAAGTCTCAGTAGTGAGTAGAGTGGGTTCTTTCTTGATTATATGTTTTTTGAGATATGTCTCTTGTTTAAACTTAAAATATAAGCCATAATTATTAATCTAACCCAGGGCAGTGTTTTGTAAAGGAAAAAGACGGTGTTATTTTCTGGGTCTGTAGATTGTGAAGGAGCAAAAATGGCCTTCAGCAGAGTGAAATGTGCTTCTTGTCAGATGTGGGAGTTCAAAGAGAGTTTAAGGGTTACTGTGGATTATATCTGCCATAAATGCTGTTGGCTGCGAATCTTATCAGATTGAATGGATCGGTTGGAGAGACAGTTAGAAGTAATGAGGAATTTTCAACAGCAACAGTATGTGATGGATGGCAGTTATAGGAAGGGGGTAAAGTCTCAGATACAGTCACATAGATGGGTTAACTCCAGGAAATGTAAGAGAGGTAGGCACCTTGTGCAGGTGTGTTCTGTGGCTATCCCCATATCAAACAAGTATGCTGCTTTGGAAAATGTAGGGGGTGATGGATTCTCAGGGGAACGTATAATGAACAACCAAGTTTCTGGCTCTCATGCAATGAGGTGTAAATTGGGTTCCAAGAGATCAGTTGTGTTAGGGGATTCTCTAGTCTGAGGTACAGACAGACATTTCTGTGGCCAGCAGCAAAAAAGCAGAATGGTGTGTTGCTTCCCTGGTGCCAGGATCAAGGATGTCTCAGAGAGGGTGCAGAATGTTCTCAAGGGGGAGAGGGGCCAACAAGAAGTCATTGTCCACATTGGAACCAAC